>NC_142649.1:195793787-196096818 GCF_055504915.1 Nelumbo nucifera
TTTTAGTTAGTTAACAGTTCGTGCTTATAACAAATAAAATAATAATAAAACTGCTATGGAACCTACTCCTCTCTCTCCCCTTAGGCCTTATTTAATCTTCTCCCCAATACGGCTACAATCGATCAAATTCTGATTTTATGTAGCAAAATCTGTATCCGATCCGAATATTAAGAACCTACATTCAAATTTGATCCAAAATTCGATTGGATTTAGAGACTCGGATTTATATTTGAATCCTAACAAACTCATCGGATTCGAATTTAATCTGACTCCACTTTAAATTCTCTAAAATACCAGTAAAATTAAAAAATTATTTATTTTTCAACTTTTATATATAATAAATTAATATAAATATAACATACTAAATTTATTATATATAAATTCATATATAATATAATATTTAAAATATATGTTTTTAAATTTTAATATAATTATATAGAATTTATATATTAAAATTAATAAATATTATAATATAATCATATTCAAATTTTAATCAAATCATATTGGGTCAAATCCAAATCCGATTTGATTATTAATTGGATGTAGATTGTAGCATCCGAATCTAATCCGATTATATAAATACATAATCTAAATCCAAGATAATTAGATTGGATGTCGAATTAGGCCTCGGATTTTTGGGTATCATTGCAGGCCTACCTAACAAACTTCTTCATTGATTAGAACCAACATGTGTCAAGTATCGGATGGTTTGCTCAAAACCCACAAATTCAAATTGAAGGGAGGAATGAATTTTTTCGACCACTCTGTTTTCATCATCGAACAATCAATTAGATGATTAAATGAAACTTTTTTGGTTTCTCCCTTTTTTTCAGGTATTTTTTTCCCATTTCCCCTCTATTTTGATTGTCTCTGTTAACATAATAAGTTGTATTGGATCGGGAAATGCTTTCAGGTTCATTATATTGAATTGTTTTAGGGTGTTTTTTTCTCAACGATCATCAGACCAATCCAATAATCTAACACCCTACCAACGCAATACCGTAAGGTTTGGTACTTGGTAGAGTCATAGGGGTTTGGAATGCGTTTTGTTGGCAGGAGATCCAGACTCTTCTACAAAAATCAGACGAATGTACAATTTGAATCCGAATATAAACGAATCAAGGTCAACCTATATCCAAACGCTAGCCGTTAGATGTGCAAATAACAACCCCACCATTGACGAGTAGAACGGCATGAGGCAAAATACCAAATATTATCATTCACACATGAAGCAAAGAAATAAATTTTAAAACCCCAGTTCTCTCCTTTAAACCCCTCTCTATATAGTATATATCTTATCCATTCCTCCTACTTCACAATGGGAAGGTGGAAATAGAAATAGTGTCTCTTTATCCTATGCATCTTTCCCCTCAAAATAAAGAAAACAATATAAATTACAAAACAAAAACAAAGAAATACATAAGCATTTGCAAAAAAGCAATAGAAAATCATAAAAATTTCTATACCATGTATATCTTATATACTAAAAATGAGAATGTTGCAATTGGTTTGGTCAAAATACCCTAATTTTACTTTCCAATTTTACCCTCAACTTTCTATTTTTTCCATTATATATATTGTCACTACAAAATAATTATGAAAAACATAAAATAAAGAAAACAATATAAATTGCAAAAAACAAAGAAATACATTGAAAATTTACAAAAAATGTGGAAAATCATAGAAACTTATATATCATACTGAAAATGAGAATGGTGCAATTGGTTTGGTCAAAACACTCTAATTTTATTTTCCAACTTTACCCTTAACTTTCTATTTTTCCCATTATATATGTTATTGCAAAATAATTATGTAAAAGCACATAAAATGAAGAAAATAATATAATTTATAAAAAAAGAAATGAAATACATAAAAAATTTATAAAAAATAGAAAATCATAAAAATTGAAGAAAATAACATAAATTACAAATCTATACCCAATATATGAAAGCATAGTCAAATATCACCATCAATATCAAATACCCCCGTGCATTGCATGGGCCATTCCACTAGTATACTAAAAAATGAGAATGTTGTAATTGGTTTGGTCAAAAAGAACGTAATGCAGGATTTCTATCTCCTTTTGGGATACTCAGCAGCCACAATTGCCACATCAGTTGAAACTGTCTGCTCAATGGAGGTCAAATGAACATTGCTGAGGTGGCTGATCTGTACTAATGGTGCCGAATTCATTGTTCTGCTCTGATTGGTGTGACTCTTTGTTATTAACACGGTATTTACCATTTCATTTACAGCTCTGACATCTGTTTGCCATTGTTTCTTTGAACGAGTTAAAATGAGAGCCCATTGTTTGATTCAGACAAGAATGGGAATGAGAATTGAAATCATCTGGAATAGGATTTCACTCCTAGGGAAGGGGGAGTGAATGGCCATGCCACCGGGAATGGGAATGGAATTCTGACTCCGTCCAACCAAACGGTTAGAATCAAAATAGCCCAATGGCCCATTCCAATTCCAATTGCAGACCCCTATTCCAGTGAACTAATTGGGCCTTAAAATTTTCAGATGACAAGGGTGGTGGTTATTCCACTCCAGCCCCTACTTATATATCCCTTCCCCCCAATGGTCTAAACCTCCACCAAAGTTAACGTGGAAGGTGCTTGGGCCTTGTCTAATAATTGGAGTGAACACGCTGCTAGGGATCAAAGTGTGTCCCTGACGGAGTCCGAAACGTTAGCTATTCTGGAAGGATTGCTGTTTACAAATAATCCTCGTTTCTATCGAGAGACGAGAGTGATGTTAAGTCGGCTGTTGAGGTGCTATCTTATGACCCGGAGCCTCCATGGAGTATCCGTAACATCATACTGATTACTGATCACGTATGCTGGACTTATTGAGGTCAGTGATTCTAAATGAGAAGTAATTTCTTTGGCTGGTGAAATAGAATTAGCCCCAAGGCTTAAAAAAATACGAGTAACCACGAAAATAAAAGTCATATTACTTCCCATAAGTCAAAATCGTGATGCCCGTTTCAAGGATAATATTTGAAATACATCATCAAACCCAAAAACTGGGAAGTAATTGCCTTATTCTCATGACAAAAGTCTCAGTACCATTAAAATCGGTAATTCAGTTGCATTCAAGGACGCAAATATTCATACTTTCTACCCAACTTAAGGTCCACTAATCAACCCAGTGGTGAGCTCACCTGCTGCCTAACTCTGCGAGCACAATCAGCAAAAGTTTTCACCACATCAGCACATTTTAGTGGATCCTTGGTATTCTCCTTGTAACACTCCAAGCAAGCATCTTTCTCTGCTAGACAAGGCATGGGCTTCTGATAGGGAAGCTTGAATTCCTTGTCACGCAGCTCCTTGGCTCTCTGTGTTACTTCCTGCACCATGTTCTCCTCCTGCTTCTGCAACCTCTCCAACACACTCTGACTCTCTTGGAGTATGGATCGAATTGCATCTAACTCTGCATTGGCAACAGTTGGTGGTGGAGTTACTGGCAAGAAGATAGGGGGCTGGAGTGGCCATCCTGGAGTAGCAGTGCCCTTGTGCTTATCAAAACCATCAGAAATTTGGTTCTCATGTGCCCTATTCTGTGACTGCTGAGGGGCATGTGTCTTTGGTTTAGGTTTCTTTGTTTTCTTCTTTGACTTCCCTCCATCCTCAGAAAGCCGACTGACTAGGTTGGAGCTTATTTGAATTGTAAATGATTCACCCATAAATGATAAGAACTTTAAACTGCGAAAACAGATATTCCATTCATGCTGTCAACATCCCTATTGAACTCTTCTACTAGACTTCAGCTCTCCTAATATTGACGCTTAGTAGAACGTCAATTATGTTATTTCAGAGGACCTACATGAAATAAAGAATTTTGGAATGCTACAATTTCTAAAGAAGTATTAGTGTATAACAACACGGTACAAGTCCAGTTGATAGCTGTAGAAGAGAAGCTGCCAAGTCAAAGTTAATGGGCCAATGTTCTACGAAAAGCATGGTAATCAGAGAACCACATAACAAAGCTAACAAACAAAGCAATAAATTGTCTGGGGGGTGGAGCTTTTCACGCTGTGGCATTTGGCTTTCCAAGGTTGGAGCCATCCAGAAAACCTACAAAAATAAATCTGGAGAGACAAATTTGGTCATTGTGTACAGCAAAGCAGCTGTATAGTAACAAGTTAAAGTAGGACTGTAGGAGCATCTGAAATTATATTATCAGATGATTATTCCCCAAATGCTACATTTAGCAAATATTAGTATGGAAGTTAGGCTGCACTGTGGAACATTGCAACTACTCCAAGTACGTTTTTCAGGTTTCCTAGATTAACCTCCTTACCTTCTCAAGTCATGGGATACTTGGCATCTCCATTTTCCAGAACTTTGACCAAAACAGAATATATGATACGTAAATTTAATAATAATAAGAGTGCAAATGAGGATACACTTAAGATTTGAGATCAAAAGATAATGCAATGTGACCTCCTCCAATACCTTGGTTGAATAATTCATAATGGAGAGATTGAAGAGGATGTGACCCATAGAATTAGTGGGATAGGCAAATAGGAGGGGTGCATCCGGTGTCTTGTGTGATAGATAAATATCACTTAGAGTGAAAGGAAAATTTTATATAACAGTTGTAATTAGCTATGTTGCAGCTATGCTGTATGGAGCAGAATGTTGGGCAGTCAAGAAACACGTCCAAAAAACAAATGTGGCAGAAATGCATATACTGAGATGGATGAATGGAAAACTAGAAAAGATAGGGTCAGAGGTGAAGTCATTTGAAAGAACCTAGGAGTAGCTCTAATAGGTGATGAAATGAGAGGAAGTAGACTAAGTTGGATTGGTCACATGCATAGAAGACCACAAACAGCACCTGCAAGAAGCAATTTGTTGCAAGTTGAAGGGGTAGACCAAAAAGGACATAATTTAAGTGCCCATAATTTAACAATGGATATGGCATTAAACAGAATGGAATGGCAAGACAGGATTCATGTAGCCAACCCTATATAGTTGGGATAAGGCTTGGATGATGATGATGATGAAACATTCTCATGTAAAAGTAGGACTTGCAAAGCAAAATTGAATGAATAACCAACTTTAACAATAGACATAAAGAACCAGTAGACAGCTCTACGGCTTCAACAAGAAGACACCTAAAACAATTGATACCAGATGAGGAGCACTGCAAAAACTAGCTGTGGAACAAGATGCCTAGCTAAATGCTGCTCATTTTTCTGACAAGCCCAAGTCTAAGGATCCTAAAGGGGGTCAACAAGATGTTCCATCCTTGTTGATACAGGACAAGTTTAATATTTTTCTTTTTCGTTAGGCTGTTTACTTTGCAACTCAGATTCTTTTTATATAAACCATTTGCTTGCTTTGAGAAATGAGACTCTCATCTCACCATGGTATGAAAACCTACGAATACGATTTCCTTAGTTGGTAAGCCTTGTTGTAGGAGTTGGGCTTTGCTTTTTCATTATACACAACTCCTTTGTTTGTTTGTTTGTTCATTTTATCTTTTAATCCATTAAACTATCCTTAAAACTTCTACCAACCTGGTATACAGCAATGCTTCACATTTCCGGTAAGTTCTCTTCCATCAGAGGGCATCTTTATGGACTGGTCAAGTACGCTCTGGGACAGTGGGACATTGCTCATTACAAATAAACCTAGGGGTGCTCATGGTTGGGTTAACCGAACCGTGGGCCTTTTTTTGTAACTAAACCAGTACTACCAGTTTTTGGAAAACCGGTAACCAAAGCCAATAGGTTAACCGGTTCAGTTAACTGTTGGTTCAGTTTGCCAGTTTTTCGGGTTTTTTATTTTTACAATATATATTATAAAAATATATAATAAAAAACTATAAATATATATAAAATATTATATTTTAAATAATAAATAATATATCATATATTATAAATATATATTTATATATAATGCATATTTATTAAGTTATAATATACAAAATATATATAATATATATATAATATATAATATATAATATACATAAATACATATATAAAATATATAGAAATATATGTATACCGGTCGGTTCGGTTATTCGGTTTTTTTGCTCACACCTAAATAAACCCCAATGGTTCAGATGGATAGAAGGAATTATGCCCCTAGAGGCATTTGAGCTTTTAGGTTGCCTTGAAACTTGAGCTTTTATGGAACAGGAACCAATATATGGTGTATAACTAATTGCTTATTCAGCATTTTTTTTGTCAAACTGGAGTTTTTTTTTATTTACTGTTTTTCTGCTTTTTGTTATTTGTGGTCTATTTGAGAGGAGAAGAATGGCATATTTCTTTAGGTTGTCATTTGACATCCCGATTTATCTGTTACTATGGTGGCTCATGTGGTTCTCCTAATAAAAGGCATTTGGGCGAGGTGCCCAGCCAAGGATCTCCTAATTCGGGCAAGGACGCCTAATAAAAAGTCCCTATATCTAAACCATAAATCGGGCTGGGCTCATGTGGTCCCTATATCCAACGGTCCATTTGTGGTCCCTATATCTAAACCATAAATCGGGTGGGGCTCATGTGGTCTTGATTTATGGTTGTCATTTGACATCCCGGTTTAAATGCTCCCCCACCCCGCACCAAGGGGGACAATATCGCGACCGTTGGAGCAGCTCGTCGTACCGTGCGCCACAATCTAATATGCCTTGTATTACGAAAACAACTCCGCCAGAAGCCCAAGAATGTTATCAAAATGCCCTGATCCCCTAATGACTAAAAATGAGCCCGAATTCACCTGGGGAAGTACACACACTGATACTCTCAAGCTCCCTCACATTCTCAGGGAATACTCCTATTCACTTATTGATTTAAGCATTAGAGTGCCCTCCTTCTTGGTGAATGGATTTGGGGTTGTATTAGGAGATCCACTTTCCCCTTCCTATTCACTCTGATTGCAAATGTTTTAGGAGATTGATTCGTAGAGCTGACTTGAGGAACTTAATAAAAGGATGGAGAGTAGGAAGGGAGCAAGTACCACTTACACACTTACAGTTTGCAATTGACACAATTTTGTTCTGTGAAGGTGGGGACATAAATTGGATAGGGAACTTGAAATTGGCAATACAACTATTTGAGCAGATGTCTAATCTCGAAGTGAACTTTAATAAAAGTTGCATAGTGGGAGTGAATTTGGAGAGGGAAGTAAGTGAATATGCAGGTTTGTTAGGGTGTGTAATTTCGGATTGGCCTTTGACTTACTTGGACCTCCCCTTGAGATAATCCCATGAAGGACAGCTTTTGGAATCCAGTATTGGAAAGATTTGAGAAAAGGCTTGCTTCCTAGATTGGAATCACTTTGATTAGGTCTACCCAAGCTAACCTTCCCGTTTACTTTCTACCGGTGTTTAAGATTCCCACAAAGGTCTCTAATAGGGTGGAAAAGTTAATGAGGGACTTCTTGTGGGAACCAAGAGAGGAGAAGAAAGATCACAGGGTGAGTTGGGAAGTGGTAACTAGAAGTAAAAAACTAGGAGGGCTTGAGATTGAGAATATTAGGAAAAGAAATATGGCATTGTTGGGGAAATGGTTGTGGAGGTTTCCAATGTAAAAGGGACAAATTATGAACGAAGATAATGGCTAGCATACATGGGCTGGAAGCCAATGACTAGGATCCAGGAATTTTGGCAAGGGCTACAGTTTCTTCCCCTTGGAAAGCCATTCATGATTTGCTTCCGGTTTTCTCCCCTTGGATCAGGTATGATTTGAACTCTTGTAATCATATAAAATTTTGGGAGGAACCTTGGGTTAGGGATTCATACCTGATGGACCAATTTCCCTCTTTGTATGCTTTGTCAGATTTGAAAATGAACCCATTTCTTCTTTCTTAGTTCCTTTAGAATCTACTTCCGATTTGGGTGGAATCTAGGGTTGAGAAGGACAATCAGGGATACAGATTTGGGTTGTATTTCGTCTTTGCTAGCCATCCTTGAAAAGTTTTTTCTGGACCCGAGTAAGGATGACTCCAGAATTTGGACCCCCTTCCTCCTTTGGCTCCTTTCCTTGTGCGTCGTTTGTCGAGACTTTGCTCCAACCTCCTACTCCCTTCGGGTTGTCCTTCCCAGTTAAAGAGATTTGGAGCAAACCGATTCCTCCTCAGGTTGGTAGTTTTTGTTGGGAAACTTCCTGGAAAGAATAAACACAAATGACTTGCTTCAAAGAAAGAGGCCTAATTTTTGTTGACTTCCCAATTTTTATTCCATGTTTGCCTTACTTGTTGCTATCAGCCCTGTTCACTTCGGAACTGCCTTAAACCCTTAAGCCAAACATCTTTATTCTCGTCACTCTTTCAAACTAGCAGAAAATTTTCAAAACCTAAACCTCATCCCTTTGTTTTGTTTTTCTTACCCAACTCACTCGTTCGTTCTCTACCTTTGTTTCTCGGCAGGATAAAACTCAAACAATAAACATGGCACGAAAGACATTAACAGCAGAAAATGCAAATCAACTGAACACAACGTGTAATATTCAAGCATCAGATGCTAACCATACTGATCTCTAAAACAAATAAAGTCGAACCGTTAATTGGACTATACTAACAGCTATTGCATTAATTTTGCTTAACACGACAGAGTTAATATCAGAGGGTAGAATAAAACATGATTGGCGATAACGAAAGAAAGCAACAAAAACAAGAGAAAAACCCAAGATTAATCACATGCTTCATGAATAAAATCAGTTTATTCCCCAAAACAAAGATAACCAAAATCCTAAGCCTAATCTGGGTTGGTACCGAGAGGTACCTAAGCTGAGTCAACCCATTCCCCCTACTCCAAACTACAGATGCCGATAAAACGCTGGGAAGAAAACCCAAACACACAGAATGAGAAAAGTGATTACCTGAGGTGGATGTAACCTGAGAATGATCTGCACAGAGACACCAGCGATGTTTGAGTTGTGGCGAATGAATGAACGGAACCGATTTTCGAGATAAATGACAATTCTTGATGTCAAGCTCAATCGAACAGGATCAGATGGGGCTACTTCAACTGAGTTTCAACCTTCCAAGTTCCAGCGACAGGTTTCTGGTGAACAGCTTAACGGCACTAATGAGTGACATGGTGATGAAAGTAGAGGTGAGATGGCCGATAACTGGACGTGAAACACTTTGTCATACTAGTTCAACGAGCGGAGGCGACGGAAAACAAACGAGAAACGAAGGAACAAGGAAGAAAGAGGAAGAAGGAGAAAAAAAAAAGAAAAGGGAGAAAACCTATGGAAGAAAGAGAGAGAGGGAGAGAACAGAAGCAAAGTTTGGAGGGAGAGGCGCCGATCGTTTGATTTTCTATTTTTTGTATTTTGTTTTTTTCTTTGTATTTGTATTTTCCTCCTTTTTTCTGGCTTTTCTCTTTTCTCTCTCTTTTTTTAATTTTTGGATTTTCTCTTTTTTTGTATTGTTAGCGTAGGGGTATTTCTGTCTTTATACCTAGATTAATGTTGCTGATCTGTAATGTTGTGTTGGAACTAGTGCTCCTAACTTAAATAAGGGCACATATGTCTTTTCAATCATTTTTAATAATATAAATTCTGTCTGGCCAACTGGGAGAAGGTTATGTTGAGACTTCCAGTTCGAACCAGAATTTCCCTTTCTCTCTTTCTCTCTTTCTCTCTTTCTTCCACCTTTCTACCTCTTTCTACCTACCTGATCTCAGACGGATAGAATTCTAAGGCAGGCCGAATCATAACATGGTATCAGAGCTTATTGAATCTGCCTAGATTTTTGTCTGCCTAGATTTCTATTCTCTGCACACCCTATCTAGGGTTTCTCCTGTTTTTCCTACATTCGGTTGGAGATAAGGGAAAGGGCTGAAAAGGAGTGATCGCCCTCTTCCCTTGGAGGTTTCTATGCCTCTATTCAGGTCGTGTGTGGTCGGTTGTTGTGGTTTCTAAGATCGCCCTCCCCTAATTGATGAAGAATAGAGGACCGATCTGTGTGGTGTAGTGGTTGTCGTGTGTGGACTGATTTCCTGCTCGTGTGGTTGTTACTTCAGTGATAAGGTAAGAGATCTCAGTGCATGATATCTGTTATGGATCAAATAGGAAGTGTGTTTCAGACCATATGCTAGGGTTTCAGACAGTAATGTGCTAGGGTTTATGCTGGTTTTGTGTATTTCGAAGGAAGAGCTATGATCATATAGTGGTGAGATTTCAAGTAGTCGTAGGAGTAGGGTTTGTGGTGTAAAGAGCACACTTTTTAGCAACAAGTGCTGAAACCAGTGTGACAGTTGTGATCTAGTTGTGTGCAGTGTGCAGAATTCAGTGGTAATAGAATTTAGCAAGTGTGCAAAATCGATGATAACACAATGGGAGATAACAGTGATTGTAAACCTAGTGTGATGGTGCCTACAGACTACCTAAATGTTCAGATGACCTCCATTAAACTAAATGGAGAGAATTATGTGCCTTGGGCTAAATCCATCGAAGTCTTTCTGAAGGCAAAGAAGAAGGTAAAACACATAAGAGAGGAGAAACTCTCCACCGACTCTCATGAGTATGAAGATTGGGAGCAAGAGGATGCTCAGATCATCACATGGTTGTGGAATAGTATGGAACCCAGGATTAGTGTAAACTTCATGTTTCTTGACACTGCCAAAGATGTGTGGGACCATGCGAAGAAATTGTATTCGAGTCAGGACAATACAACCAGAGTGTATCAGCTGTATCAAGAGTACTTTAACCTGCAACAGGGCAATCAGAGTCTTGAGTACTATGCCAACATGAGAAACATACGTAATGAGTTGAATGTCTATCACCCTCTCACCTCTGATGTCAAGATTCAGCAACAACAAAGAGAACAGCTTGATGTGACTAGACTTTATGTGGGACTGAAGTCTGAATATGAACCAGTACGGGCTCAGATATTAGGAGGATCAGCTCTTCCCTCCTTAGAAGAGGTATTTGCTCAACTCCAGAGGATTTCTATCGGATCTACTGAGAACTCTAATATCTCAGATAGATCTGCCTTTGCTGTATTGAGAGGTCGTGATACTAGAGGTGGAGCTAGGGGAGCTCAGTCTGGCCGTGGTAGTGGTAGTGGTTCTGTGTATGGCCGAAGTGGCAATGGTGGGCCTACTTATAATCGTGGTGGTGGTCGTACTAGGGGCAGAGATTCAAGGGGAGCCCGTGGTAGAGAACGTGGCTCAAGCCCGAGGAAGTGCACTCATTGTGGTATGGATGGACATACCATTAACTATTGTTATGATCTACATGGTCCACCCTCAACCTGGGCCAATCATGCCGTGACCGGTGACTCAAGCTCCAACTTTAGACAGGAGAATCATTCATCTGATCAGATACCTCCTACACCCACAGATGGTCCCGTGAAGGAGATGGTGAGTGTTCCCCGTGATGAATATGAGAGGTTTATCCAATCACAGCAGAACACGGCGACTTTCGCTCACTTAGGTATGGCTTGTCTGGCATCCACACCCAATCCCTGGATCATTGACTCTGGAGCCTCCGATCACATGACTGGAACTCCAGGTATGTTTTCTTCCTTATCTCATTGCTCAACATCACAATCTGTCACCCTTGCTAATGGTTCCACATCCTCAATTTGTGGTGTTGGTAATGTTGACCTAGATCCTGTATCCCTCTCCTCAGTTTTGTATGTTCCTAAATTGCCTTTTAATCTTATGTCTGTTAGTAAGCTGACCAAATCACTTAACTGCTCCATTACCTTTTATCCTTCTATGCGTGTTTTTCAGTATCTCAAGACGGGGATGAAGATTGGTGGAAGGCATGAAGCTGGTGGACTGTATTATCTTGACGGTGGTGGTGGTAGAACTTCAACAGCTCTCCAGTCATCCCTTTCTCCTCTCCAGTGGCACTGCCGATTTGGTCATCCGTCGCTAAAAGTCTTGAAGTCTTTGGTTTCGTCCTTGAGTCAGCTTTCTGTTTTGGATTGCGAGTCATGTCAGTTTGGGAAACACCATCGTGTTCCCTTTAGTTCTAGGGTTGATAACCGTGTGTCAAGTCCTTTTTCTTTAATTCATTCAGATGTTTGGGGTCCTTATAAAGTGATGTCGTATAATGGATACAGATATTTTGTCATTTTTGTAGATGATTTTTCAAGGATGACGTGGCTCTATCTAATGAGAGAAAGAAGTGAATTGTTTACCATTTTTCAGAAATTTTATGCTGAGATTTGTAACCAGTTTGGTACCCACATCAAAGTTTTCCGTTCTGATAATGGCCGCGAATATTTATCCTCATCATTTCAGGAATACCTGGACCAACACGACATTATACATCAGACCTCATGTACCTACACCCCACAACAAAACGGGGTGGCTGAGAGAAAGAATCGCCATCTCCTAGAAACAGCAAGATCCCTCATGCATCACATGCATGTTCCCAAACCCTTTTGGAGTGATCCAGTGCTTACCTCGTGCTTTCTGATTATTCGGATGCCCACGTTCATCCTTGATGGTCATTCTCCGTTTCAGGTCTTGTTTCCCGCCTTGTCTCCGTTTCCTCTTACGCCGAGGATATTTGGGTGTGTCTGCTTCATCCATGATCTAGGTCCCGGGAATGACAAGTTCGATGCCCGTTCTCTTAAGTGCATCTTCCTTGGCTATTCTCGGACCCAGAAAGGGTATAGGTGTTACCATCCTAGTTCTCGACGGTCCTTTGTGTGTGTTGATGTCACCTTCTTTGAGTCTACTCCGTTCTTTTTGGGGTCCGGTGATGCTTCTTCCTCCTCATCACCTCCTCTTTCACTTCCCATTGTCGACCCTCTTCCCCTTGGTTCCAGTCGTGACCAAACCCTTGCCTCCGGTGCCACCACCTGTTGAGCACCCACCTATCCGTCATGTGTATACACATCGCCCACGCGTACCAGCTACTACTCCTCCGGCTACATCTCCGTCGACAGATCCGACACCAAACCCGCACTCAGCATCTGAGCTTGACCTCCCCATTGCTTTGCAAAAAGGTAAACGCACTTGCACCCTTCATCCCATTTCTAATTATGTTTCACTTACTCACCTTTCCGCTTCCCATCGCCAATTTGTCACCTTGTTATCATCAGTTGTTGTCCCCAAGGATGTCCAGGAAGCCCTCGCCTCTCCAGGGTGGTGCCGAGCCATGGAAGAATAACTCTCTGCCCTTCATCATAATCATACTTGGGACCTCACTGCTCTTCCTCCTGGGAAGCAAGTTGTTGGTTGCAAATGGGTTTATATGGTTAAGTATCTGCCTGATGGTAGTGTTGAACGCCTAAAAGCGCGATTGGTTGCAAAAGGGTACTCTCAAACCTATGGTATTGACTACACAGAGACCTTCTCATCGATTGCTAAGATAGGGTCAGTTCGTGTTGTGATCTCTCTTGCAGCCATGTATGAGTGTGGCCATTATATCAGCTAGATATCAAGAATGCCTTTTTGCATGGTGACTTACTCGAGGAGGTCTACATGGAGCAACCTCTAGGGTTTGTTGCTCAGGGGGAGGATGGTAAGGTGTGCAGACTAAGGAAGGCTATATATGGGCTTAAACAGTCTCCTCGAGCATGGTTTGGTAGGTTCAATGAGGTGGTAAAGAAGTTTGGTATGAAATAGTGCAAATTGACCATTCAATATTTAGTCATGACTCTCCGGGAGGAAAAATACTGTTGGTGGTGTATGTAGATGATATTGTTATTACTGAAAATGATAACATGGGTATTGACAGGCTGAAGACTTATCTACAGGATCATTTTCAGACAAAGGATCTTGGTAAGCTGAAATACTTCTTGGGGATAGAGGTAGCAAGATCCAAGTATGGTATTAACTTGTGCCAGAGAAAATATGTGTTTGATTTGCTGGAAGAAACAGACTTGTTGGGTGCCAAACCAGCTGAAACACCCATGGACACAAATACCAAGCTAAGCAGTGATATGGGTGAAGAGTTTGAAAACCCTGGCAGATACCGACGACTTGTGGGTAAACTGAACTACCTAACCATTACTAGACCAGACATCTCATTTGTAGTTAGTGTGGTAAGTTAGTTCATGCAAAAACCTCTGATTCCTCATTGGAATGCAGTTCTGAGAATTGTGAGGTATCTAAAAGGGGCTTCGAGTCGCGGTCTGATATACAAGAGTTGCGGAAAGCTTGAAATAGAAGGGTATTCTGATGCTAACTGGGCCGGTTCTATGTCTGATAGGCGGTCTACTACAGGCTATTGCACTTTCTTGGGAGGTAACCTGGTGACATGGAAAAGTAAGAAGCAGACGGTTGTGGCAAGAAGCAGTGCAGAAGCAGAATATAGGGCTATGGCGCACACCGCTTGTGAATTAGTGTGGCTAAAGAACCTTCTACAGGAAGTAGGGTACAACATCAACACTCCAATGAAGCTCTATTGTGATAATCAGGCTGCAGTTCATATTTCCTCTAATCCAGTGTTTCATGAAAGAACCAAGCACATTGAAGTTGACTGCCACTTTGTGAGGGAGAAGGTGTTGAATGGAGAACTAGACACTACACATGTTAATACAGGAAATCAGTGGGATGACTTATTTACAAAAGGCTTGAGTCGAGGAGGAGTGGACTACATATGTAACAAGCTGGGAGTATATGATATATACTCACCAGGTTAAGGGGGAGTGTTAGCATAGGGGTATTTCTGTCTTTATACCTAGATTAATGTTGCTGATCTGTAATGTTGTGTTGGAACTAGTGCTCCTAACTTAAATAAGGGCACATATGTCTTTTCAATCATTTTTAATAATATAAGTTCTATCTGGCCGACTGGGAGAAGGTTATGTTGAGACTTCCAATTCGAACCAGAATTTCCCTTTCTCTCTTTCTTCCACCTTTCTACCTCTTTCTACCTACCCGATCTCAGACGGATAGAATTCTAAGGCAGGCCGAATCATAACATGTATTTTTCTTTTTTTTGAATTTTGGATTATTATTATATTTTTTATTTTTTCGGATTTACACTTTTTATATTTTTATTTTTTAAAATTTTTTTTCTTAATAGGGCCTTCTAAGATTGCAAATGCAAAGGTATCACACAACTGAACCCCATGGATTCGGGGTGTGACATCTAAATTATGGTTAGAAGGCCACCAGTCTTCAAACCTCCACCCATACGGGCTTCTCAGATTGGTGACTGGCTGAGAGCTTTCCACCGATCTTACCGAGTTCCTAGTCCCGATGTCCCAAGTGTACCAGACTCTCTCCTAATAGGACAATGGGTTTCTAAATACTCTACAAATGCAATGCAATGAACTTCCCATGCACCAATTCACATAGAAAATATGAATGAATTACGCGAATCACAATAAATTTTAAGATAATGATGGCAATAAACGAAACAGCCTACGAAACAAGGAATACGACAACTATTCTTATATGTAAACAAGTGCATATAAATGTTTCTAGAGATAAAACCGAATATGGAACTGAGCAAAAATCTACCTATTGCAAAGCAAAACATCCTACTCTTTTTTGCTTTTGTTTCTTTTTAATTTTTTTGCTTTATTTAATTTTTTTATTTTTTATTTTTGGACCCCACAGTCTTTACCAATGGTGGCTTAATCCTCCTCAAAGGTCAGTTAAAGTGCCTGACTCACTAGCCATCGCCTAATTACCCCCCTCAAGATAGGCCCGCGTGTAACTCATTTCCTGAGAACTGTAACAGGAGTGGCATTCGAGTAATGCCAAAGACATTTACTCCAGTCCAACCACTACAACGGCAACCTCAAGTGAAGCCCACCTCAAACTCAGAAGCACCTACAACTCAATATCCCGGAACTGGAAGCTTGCCCGCGCCTGACAAGCACCAAGAAACCTGCGATGACTTAAAAAGACATGAGCCCGGAAAAGTAACCAAAACCAATCCAAGAAATGCCTAGTCAGAAATCGACTGCTGAGCCGAAACCTCTCATTCATCAAGAAGCCATGGAGCTGTCAAAGCTTGATGATGATAACAGAGTGAAGGAGAATGGAAGGCCAAATGGTGATAAAGATGATGCAGCCCAGAAAGCTTTAGAAAAGGACGAAAGTGATGGGTTTGGCGATGCTACAAAGAAGATTTCTAGACAAAAAAAAAAGAAGAAGAAGCCAACATTAGTGGTGATGGTGAAGCAAGAGCTAAGGATCAGTTGACTGAAAAGGTCACTGTTGCTGTTGCTGGTAATCAACTAGTTGGACTGGATGGGTCTAGAAAACTGATTGTGAACATGATTGCAGCTGTCCAGGAAGACAAATGCCCCAAAGGATCAAACGAACTGGATTTCTCCAAGGTTGTTACCATCTCCCCAACTCAGAACCCAACGGTCGATAACCAATAAACAAGAAAAGGAAGCTAGAATGTTCACAGTCGCCTATGTGCAGACAGAGTCAAAGTGGTGTGCCTGATCTGTTTGGGGGGCTGGATGGAATTGGACCCGGGCAACTAGTCACCTTATTAAAAGTAAAAAGGACACTAAAGACCAATCATGCTAATGGCAAACACAGAAGTTAGAACAGATTAAATAGCCAAGATCTTTGAACAAATTCGAAGGAAACCCAACTATTCTGCAACAAAACAAATCTCTGTACTAGACTTAAAGTTAACTTAATCCAGAAAAGAACACCTGGCATATGTCTGAAACTGGTTTAAGTCAAAAGAAGACATTTGGTCCCCAGGAATCGAGATTAACTGGGTTTTATTAAAATTCCCAGATGGAAGTTATTTCCAAAAGAAGACATTCTTGTTTTATACTGAATACTGACACCACTCTTTAACACCAAGGGAGTCTGAACCTCAAATGGAAAGAAAAAAAAAACGAAGTAAACTAAGCTGACTCTTAGTTATTTTGTAAAAACACCTGATTAGGATAGTGTAGTCGTCCTAAAGCTAGACTCACTTAATTAACCCAATGACTGTAACCAGAAACTGCTCTCAAAACAAGTCAGATCAGAACAAAACTCCCATGTTTAAGTAACTTCTACCTATAGCTCCTAAAACCAGTTACCCAAGCTGCTTCTCAGCAATCCAGTCCGGTGGGCCAAGGCCCTTCTGTATCAAATACTGGAGCAACTCCATCTCAAGGCCAACAAGGGATAGAACAGATTTAGGAAATACATTCCATTACCGACCTGCTGGTCTTGAACAGAATCTGAGGGACTGCTGTTCAGCAAGAATCACTGCAAACATTGAGCAGAAAGGCAAGTACTATAGGGAGAAAGCACGGGTTAGGCCCATAACAGATTCATGCAACCATTTCTACTCCAACCAGGATTTGATCCGTGATGGCATTAAAACAGAGGAGCACAGAGAGCTGAATTCCAACTTTGCAATTCAAAACCAACTTGAAATGGCCATTAGGCAACATGAATTCAATGATGTGTGATGAACTGATTTATGACAATCTGCTACTTTATTTTATTTTTTTCACTATTATTTAAGATATGTGCCTCATAAAAAAAATAAAAAAAAAAACAGGACAAAAACTATGAGCAAAACACAGAATAATAGAACTAGAAACCACTTCCTTTGCCCCAACTTCCAACCTGCATCTAGTGTGGCGGGTATGGCCATGCTCCTTTCACCCTTATATGCACTCACCACTCCATCTCATAATTAGCAGCAAAAAAGCATTAATTCCCTTACCCTGTACCCACCTAATTAAGAGTTAAGTCCAACAAGAATTCTGCATTCTCCTGAGAAACTAAGCAGTTGCAATTTGACTGAGTATTCCTACGAAGCCAAACGCTAGCTAACTACCCCTGGTCATAAGTCATCTTCACAACCTGCTCTTGGTGTTGAAATTTTAGTGCTGGAAAGTAACCTTCAAGAGTCGGACCTACAACCAAAGGCAAGGAACAAGACCTGAAAGACCCTCGTTCAAATGCTTTGAGAGACTGATTACCTCTGGCTCATGTTTATCTTCATGTCGCAAGGAAAGAGAGCCACAACTATGGAAAGTTAGCCAGGGTAGAAATTGCAGCCACACTGAAAGTCCAAAATTGTTTTCACCATGAATCTTGTGTATTTAGCAAGCAAATGAGGGATGTTGGCTTTATCAAGCTTGAGACTAAGGATTTATTCAAACAAGACTGTCATGCAATTTACTTACTTGAACAGATATTAGAAGCAACAAGCATGCCAACCATAATAGAAAACCATCAAACTTAGATAAGTTAGCCTTACCCAATAATCACATATTTGAATCATCAACAGAAAAAAAGCTACTGAAGCTTACTTCCTAGTGCTCTGATGTCTGAGGCGAACTAGTGCCTAAGGTTAGGACAGGACGGTTCTCTGTCAGATGGGAGCTTTCTCATAAAGCTCTTGAATGACTCTATATGTGGATCACCAATCCGCACTCATACTTCACCACCAACCCACATAAATGACAGGAGACACAACACATGGAGGGGAGTGAAGGAGGAGGAACAGTTCTGAATAGATCTTTTCTTTTATTCTGAACAAGCACTTGGGTCTACCTGTGAATCAGCTCAATGTTGATTTAAGATAGGATAGAGGAAATCCACTTAGGTTAAACAAGGCCGTCATTCCAACACCAACCTCTGGCGTTAAACGCCAAGGTTCACAGTAAGAATGCAGATTTAGGAATGGTATAGAACAGATTGCTTCAATCCAAACCAGAGACCCAAGTATGACAACCAAACCATTAAGGAACACAATCCAAAACCCTCTTTACTTTTAAAAGAAAACCAAATCAAACAACAGAGTAAACTTCAAACCAGGATTTTGTTTTGAAAACCCAAAGAAAAGTAAACAAGACCCCAAAAGGCTGAGATTGCTTCTCCCACTCCCGGAACTAGTGTAAACTAAAAAGAAACATCAAACCAGATGTTGATTTTTTTTTACTTGAAGAGCTCAAGCGAACTAATCAAGATTTTAAAACCCAAACCAACTTTCTCTTATTTGGTCAAACTGAGGAAAGCAGGTAAATAGGAACATCTGGCTTGTGCTTTCACTTGAAACGCGACCAAGCTGATTTATACCAGCAGGTGGGGGAGTTAAGCAAATATGAGCTCAGAATGAAAAGCATGGTATTATTCAAACTTTACTTAAAAACTGACTGATCAAAGTCATTTGAAGACCAGCCTCCAAAGTTAAACTCAACAAAATTCAACAATCAAACCATGAAACAGAGCTCAGAATTAAGTATTCCAACTACTGCATTGTTTGGCACTCGTTCTAGAAAACATCTAGGCAGAAATCCAACATGGAATCAAAAGCCAAGAAGCCAATTTTATCAGAAAATTAAGAGCATGCAAATGCAGTACTACCACCGTATTATGAACCCACATCCAAAAACTGACTAGATTAACACAAAACATCATGAGATAGCTTCGTCAAGAATTCAGATTAGACTATTATCAGTATCCATCAGAAATTCCACAGAAAGAAAAATTCAATCTAGCACGAGATGCTAAGTTAGAGTCTAGGACAACAATCAGCATTCCAACTAGGTATATGCATGGCATAATACTTACTTATCAGAATTCCACCCTGAGATTATTTAATGCAGCATTAACACAGAAATCAAAAAACTACTCGTCTAGAAATATGCTGCTTCTTCTAGGGAACTCCATCAAAACCCAATCCAATAGAATAATAGCATATAAAGAAAGAGAATAGGGGAGTTTCCCCCAAAAAATAATCAGAAGAATCCTCAAACTCCAACTGGCTAAAACCAGAACTGATGGCCAAATAACAAAAACAGAATTGCTTTTAAATTTTTTTTTTTTTACACTCTGCCCAACCAAATAAGAAGATACCACTCAGAGCTTAAAACTTGCAGCTACCAAATGCTATGGAGTTGCCACTCATCAGAATAGCTAACGGGGAGTGATGGGGCTCCCGGATTTGCTTTTAGTAGGAAATCTCAAAATAAATAGCGACTCCATATACCACTCGGCTGAGGCAAGGCCCACGTGGGTAAGTTGAGAGGGAGAGAGGGAAGGGGTTACGCATCCCTCTCTCCTGTCAATGTGAATCCCGAAATCCCTTCTTTGCACAGAAAATGGATAGAGACTCGGTCAGATCCTCTGGTAGTTCGAAAGGGTGCTCCCTTCTACATTCTCAGACCAGTCCCCTTTTGGATGCAGGGGCTTCAACAAAAGGATGAGAAATGGCTTCCTCACCCCTTTTCTATCAGAGCCCCCACCTTGGACTCAGCTGAATGGTCTGAGAAGAGATGGAGTGTGAACCTTTCGAACTCCAGAGGATCCGCAAGCCTCGGACTGAGAAGAACGAATGCAGGAAGCAGGAAGCAGGAACGACAATGCAAATAAAACGGAGAGATAAACTATCAAATAAACAGGGAACCCATGATTAAAACTACAGGTGAGAAACTAAATTCAGATATGAGGTAGTCGAGCTATACCTCTTGTAGACTTCACAAGGATCACGATGCTGATATTCACAGAACTGGCAAACTCGGGTTTGACGAACTCGAATAGTGGCAATTCGATAGTAGCAGCGGTAGCAAATCGATTGCAGAGAATTGATGGGTGGAGTTTTTAACGGCAGGGCTGTGATGGGTCGTCAGCAGCGCAGATTGAAGCTACCCGAAGACAGATGATAGCACCAGTAATAGGACAAGGATCGTGGGTTTTGCCTGGAGCCACCGCTCTCCTCTTTCTCTCTCAGACTTCCTCCCTCTCCTTCTTTCGCACCTCCCTTCTGAAGCTTTCTCTTCCTTCTTCTCAGCTCGGTAGCTCTAGGCTTCTCAAAGGAAATGACGAGGGAACGAGAGCCCCCTTCCCCAGCTTCTTCCTTTCGACTTCCTTTCTTAGCTCGGCCGTTCCTCTCGAAACCCTCAGCTCTCCCTCTTTCTTTCTCTCGAAGCATTCAACTCTCGCCCTATCTCTCTCCCTCTTAATTCTCAGCTCGGTAGTTCCTCAAAAGGAAAGCACCGAGAGCCTCCCTCCAAACTCCCCTCCTTCGTCCTCTATTCTCTTCAAAAGACACATCTGTTTCAAAGCTCTCTCTCCAAATCTCAAATTCGGCAGGTCCAAGGAAAACGCTGAGAGCTCCCTCTGATCTATTCGGAGAGACCCCAAGCTTTCCACCCTCGACCTCCTCTCTATTTAAAATGGGAAGGAAGGGGGTTTTGATTAAAAATTGAGAAACAAGGGGGTTATGGTAGGGAAGCTAGGGTTTGGGGGGGTACCCACTTGGTATGTTTGGAAACTTGGGGTAACCTGGGAATTAGGTCAAGGGGGATTTTGGGTAAGTTGGTAAAGGGTATTTTGGTAATTCTGGTACTTTTGGAAAGAGGGGCATTTTTGGAAATTTTCGTCAAGGGGTAATTTGAGAATTGGTCAAAGGGGTAGTTTGGGTAATTTTGGTCAAAGGCATTTTGGTATTTTTGGTAAGAGGGGTATTTTGATAATTTTGGTAGGGTAATTTGGGAATTATGCCAGGGTAATTTGGGTAATTTGGTGGGAGGGGTATTTTTGTAAATTTGGAAAAATGGGTCAAACTAGGTTTAAGGGGTCAGGCCGGGTTTCTGGTTCAATGGCAGGGATTTTTGGGTCAAAAAATTGAGGGTTGAAACAGGTCTACAGAGGGGATTTTGTGTCCATGGGCTAAGGAAATTTTCCTAAACTACCTCCCCCACTATCCCTCACTTTCTCACAAAATTATATAATTACTTTAAAATATTTATTAAGAACACAAAAATTAGTTATAATAGATTTAATATTATTCATATTATTAATAATTTTATATTTTTACAAAATTTTTGTTTTCTAGATTATTCGATTTAAATGTTATTCAAATAAATAAATATTTAATATTAAAAAAATAAAATATTGTTTAAATATTTCAAACTAGATATCTAAAATAACAAGATATTAAAAATAGCTAACTAATTATATAACAAAATTTTTAATATTATGTAATAACTTTAAAATAAATAAGTCAAATAATGAAATTTTTAAATATTTTATACATTGTTTAAATATTTTAATAAGTAGATATTTTAACTAATGAAATATTTAACATAACTAGATTTTAAATAGCTAAAATAATGAAATTATATAATAAATTTAAAAAAAATCTTAAAACTAGAAAACTAATTACAAATTAATAATAATTTAATATTTTACAAAAAATAATTACAAAGTTATATAATAATAGTATAAATTATTATTTTATGGATTATTAAATTCAATAAATAACTAATATTTTAAAATTTAAATAATGATATTATTTAAATAACTAAATAGTATTGTAAATAACTAATTTCACTTATGTCAATTAATAATTCTAGAAAATAACTTTCAAAAAAATTAAAGTTTATTAATAATAATTTTAAAATATTAATCTATATTTATTATATATTTATATATAGTAAAATCAATATTTGTTGTATTTAAAGCAATTATTTATCCTTTTTTGTGATAAATATATTTTCAATAAGTATGTATAAATCTATTTTTGTTTTGTTATTTAACAAAAAAATTTCAATAGTTATTAGAGATTAAACTAGTGGCATTTAACTTTTTAAGTTTAATTTATTGTACTTACTGTACCTATTGTATTTTTTTTATAATTTATTGATTAATATTTATTAGAGATTAAATACACTGTTTATTAACTAATTTAATATATGTTTTAGATTTATTGTATTTTTGTAACTATTGTATTTATTGTATTTTTATTACCAATATATTTTCAATAATTGTGTATTTTTACTATAAATTTTCAATAATTGTGTTCATGGGTTGGTTCGGTTCGGTTGTTGGTTGTTTGGCCATCCAAATCGACCTGGTTAGGTTGGGGAATTGGTCACCTGAAACTAGGGATGCAAACAGATTGGATCAAATTCAAATCAAGGTATATCTGAATTCGATCCTATATTGTTAATTGTAGATCACAGTTATGATACACATGGATTCGAATTCAAATCCGATGAAGAAGTTAGATTTTCATATCTAATTCGATCCCATTTGATTTTAAAAAAAATTAATAACTTATTAAAATGAAACAAGGATATAACAATTAAAAAAAAAAACTACATGTATATTTTCAACTATTTTCATCATATATATACATGTTTTTTATAAAAGGAAAATTCTTGATGGGTACCCTATACTTTAGGCCGAGTGCCAATTTAATACCCGAACTTTAAAACCCAACAATGTAGTACCCAAGCTTTCAGAATGCGACAATCTATTACCTACTGTTAATAGACTGTCAGTTATGTATATCACGTGACTTCATGTGTGATTTAAGATTTTTAAAAATGTCAAAATTACCCTTGAAAATAAAACACACTATTCATCATCTTCTTTCTTAAAAAAATGAAACAAAGTCCAAGCTCTCAATAGTCTAGACTTAGTCAGGAAGTCTTGATAGCC
This sequence comes from Nelumbo nucifera, assembly GCF_055504915.1. Classification (NCBI taxonomy): domain Eukaryota; kingdom Viridiplantae; phylum Streptophyta; class Magnoliopsida; order Proteales; family Nelumbonaceae; genus Nelumbo; species Nelumbo nucifera. The sequence continues at coordinate 195,817,101 of NC_142649.1, forward strand.
TTTCCTCTACTATAATCTTTCCTTGGATCCCAGGCACAAGGATTTACAGCCCTTTATAGATATAGAATAGAACCTCTAGATTCTTCAAATAAAGCAAGTATCGACAGGCCTAGTCCTTTTCCTCTGCTTCTGCTGGTAAAAAATTCTACGAGTTCTATCAGCAGAATAAGGGATTCCAAGTCTTTTGTTGAGCTGGCGACACCTGGATTTGAACTGGGAAAAATAACAAAAACCCAAGAGCCCAAAATAAAGGGCTCGCAGCTCGCTATCCTCCAAGAGCCCAAAATGAAGGAAGCGACAAACCCATGTTTTTAAAACCCAAACTTTAGAAGCTTACGTACCAAGCCTCCACTCTTCAGAAGCTTACGTATGTGGTGCCATAGTCTTGGCCCAAATCATAATTCAGTCCAACTCCACCAAAGATTTGGTCCTACTTGCCGACGAATCCATAACCAAGAGAAGCCAGCGAGCCCTCCAACTATCGGATGGAAGATCAAGCAAATCAAGCGCATTCGAAGCCCCAACGCCAAGAGAAATGCCTACAACGAGTGGAACTACAGTAGGCTGCGGATATGGCAACTTACCGAGTATGAAAAGATCATCTTCATAGACTCTGATTTGGTCACACTCAGGAACATCGATGAATTTTTTCCGGTATCCCCAGTTATCGGCCGTAGGCAACGACTAGGTTCTCGATGTTGATTGAGCCGTTGGAGTGTACGTTCAGGAAACTGATGGATAGGAAGAAAAATGTGGTTTCGTGCAATGAAGGAGACCAGGGCTTTCTGAATGAAGAGTTTACGTGGTGGCACCGGTGGCCGTCAACTCTGAATTATCTAAAAGTTTTCGAAGAGACCAAAAGTAGTGAAAGAGAGAAGCTGTCGGAGTCTCTGTACGTGATTCATTATTTGGGGTTCAAGCCATGGATGTGTTACAAGGACTACGACTGTAACTGGGAATCTGAGATAAGGGGAAACACCGTTTATATTTGCAAGTGATTCAGCTCACAGAAAGTGATGGCAAGTGTTCGACGCAATGCCGAAGAGGTTGCGGCCTTACTACAACCTCACTAAAAAAATGGATGCAAGGATAAACAAGTGGAGAGAACGGGTTTCCCCGACAGACACTTGAAGATCAAGGTTAAGGATCTAGGCAACACAATTGATAGATAGATAGATCGAAGAAGCTCGCTTTTCTCTTAATTTTTAAACTAACAGCTAACAGGTGGAATATTAATTTTTCTCATGGGTAATTAATCGTGTGAAAGGGTACCCAGTAATGGGTAATTAATTTTTCTCAGGGATAATTAACAGTGGAATATCAATCGTGTGAAAGGGTACCCAAACCACTTTATCTATCAATAGAGAACCCCCAGTTTTCCCTTCGAAGACTGATGAGTGTTGAGATGCGTTTAACTTGAAGGGCATTTGTTACACAGTTATTGTTTTATCAACCGGTAATAAAAACACTTGGGATCACCTATTAACAAATTGTTGATAAAGAAAATTAGATGACACTTGAAGGGCATTTGTGTCTTTTTTCATGACATTTAACGGTTGGTTAACAATAGGTACTAGATTGTTGCATTTCAAAAGTTCAGATATTAGATTGTTGTGTTTTAAAGTTCGGGTACTAAATTGGCACTCAGCCTAAAGTACAGGGTAGGAACTTTCCCTTTATAAAAAATAAATAATATAACAAATTTACAAAAAATTCAATATAAATAATATATTTATAAATGAATAAATAAGTAACAAATCTATGCGTTATCTATATTTATATAAATAAATAACATATATATCGGATCAAATCTTATCGAATCAAATAGGGGCCTGGTGACTTGAATTTGATCTGATTTCTGATCAGGTCCTATTATCTGACCCGATCTGAAGATTCAAAATGGGGCTATCTGAATTCAAGAATATAAGATCGGACTTCGAACCAGATCTTGATCTGATCCATTTGCCCCCTACCCGAAACCAACTAACCATTAGTGAAATCTGCCCAACTCGGGTTGTATCAATTTAACTCAATTTTTAGTTTGGTTAGTCGATTCAAAAGATTTAAACTTAAAAAATAAATTTGAAAATTGGAAAATTAAGAAATTTATTAAATATATATATATATATATATATATATATATATATATATATATATGTGTGTGTGTGTGTGTGTGTGTGTGTGTGTTCAGGTTGTTCAATTTTGGTCAATTTACAAATGGGCAAAGCGAAACAAATCTAACTTGGTTAGGTTGGAAAGTTGTTGAACCAAAGCCGGGTAGAAAAATTAGAAAATCAACCAACTTGAGTTGGTTTCATCACTATGATGAACATCACTTGCTAAAATTAATTATTGTTATTTTTGTGTTGTAAAAAAATTATTAATAGTAGTATGTAAGGGAAAATCTATGATGTGGGAAAGATATTAAGATATGGTATTGAAAGAGTTTTGACCAATGGAAATCCACCCATGAATTTTGATAAATAACACCTATTGGCTACCATGTTTATGATACCAATTGATTGGTAAAAAATTTTCAGATATTATATCTTTTCTATATCATTGTCGAACTCAAAATATAAATAATTATTAATTATTTATATATTAAAAATTAAAAAATATAAAACAATTGTATACTCTTATATATTTTTATTATTTAGCTTTCGCTCAACAAATCCCATGCATTAAAAGGATCTCCGCTAATTTACACTAAAATAGCCTATTTGGAGTAAAATGCATTGCATCAGTGCAAACGAAATTTGCAACAAAAAGAAACAAAAAAAAAAAAAACAGCCTAAGGAGAATACTTTGCTTTTACTACTTTTATGTGGAAATGAATGCAGCCTAATGTATTTTTCTAAATTATCAAACAAAAATCAATTCCCAAATAGATAAGTGGTGACTGGTGTGGCCACATTGTGTCGCAGTTAAACTATGCCATTCATCGAGGAAAACACCACACAAACAGATATAACATACAAGATGCGCAGTGCTTAAATTATCCGTCTAACAAGTGTATGTAAATATTCCACTTGGACTGATGGTCTCATGCGTTCCAGAACATAGAGGGAAAACGGTACAGACACGACAGCAGTATGGCACCTCATTCGACTAATCTGAAAATAGAGAGTTCAAACATAAAGTTGTATATTAGACAACCTTGGGGTGGGGATGGCAAATACTGGCTTTGCTGGCCTGATACTGAGCCCAAATTTTTCAGAAAGATCAAGCTCCATTTCTTCTGTAATTTTCCAATCAAAGGAATGCAGCAGAGAAGCCAAAATGTAGGGGACCATTCTCCTTGCCATGGGAACCCCTACACAAATCCTTTTCCCAGACCCAAAAGGAAAATAACGAAAATCATTGCCATTGAAGTCCCAGTTGTTGGTTTCGTTCAAGAACCTCTCTGGTTGGAACTGGGAGGGGTTGTCCCAATTTGTAGGGTCTCTGTGTATTGCCCACAAGTTTACAAAGACTCGTGCTCCCTCTGGGATTGTGTAGCCGCCTATGATGCATGTCTGAGCCGCCCGTCTGGGGAGAATGAGTGGCAGCGTTGTGTGTAGTCGCAGGGTTTCCTTTATCACTGCATTCAAATATTGTAACTTTGGCAAATGGGACTCTTCTACAACATTATTCATCCCAACAACTTCTTCTAACTCCACCTGAACTTTTCTCAGTATCTCCGGGTGCTGCATCATTTCAGCCATTGCCCACTCCACCGTCGTCGCCGATGTCTCCGATCCAGCCAGCAAAACGTCCTGTTATTTGAAGTTAGTTCTTGCCTTTTTAACTCCAATTTAAGCATTAAAAAAAAAAAACTAGAAGTATTGTCTTTCTCTGGATGAGTGAGTAGGAACGAATTACCAAAAGTAAAGCTTTCATCATGACTGAAGTCATGGGCCTTTTGGGGTCCCCTTCTTTGTTCAGCTGCAGAAGGAATTGCACGAGGTCTTTTCTTTGTTGACCATTGCTTTCCTCTGTCTGTTGTCTTTCAATCTCTATTCGTCGATCTATGACAGATTGGCAAAGCTGATCGAGCCGAATGTGGATCCTCTTCGTTTTTCTTTTCACACCTTGAATATCAAACCAGGCCAGAACAGGGAAAAGATCTGAAATGTCGGGTCTTCCCAACAGAGCGGAAAATTCCTTTGTGGCTTTCCTGCTTTCAACACCGACGATGCTCCTCTCTTCTTCGTTGAGCGTGCCACCCCACAACATGCTCATAATCACATTGGAAATTGTCTCAAACATTCGTTCGCCAACATTGATGGGAGTCCCAACCTTGGAGTAAAGTCTGCTGAGCATCCCGCGAGCCTCCCGTCGTCGAAGAGAGTAACAGGCGTCGAGTCTCGTTTTGTTTAGCATCTCTTTAACACATACAGACCGAATTGCACGCCACTGTGGACCATAGAGACTAAACACCATGTCTGAACCACCGTAGGAGAAGATGTCAGCCGCCGGCGAAACATCACGATTGACAAATACGGTTTCATGGTCTCGCATAATCTCCCCTGCTAGGGAAGAAGAACTCACTACGATACAGAGCTTGCCTCCCAGTTGAATCTTCATTATTGGGCCATATGTCTGAGCTAATTCGGCAAAGCACCGATGAAGATCGGCACTGAGAAATGGAAGGCTTCCAACCAACGGCAAGTCTCTCGGTCCCGATGGCAACGGTGGATTACTTCTTTTATCTACTGCATCCTTGGTCACCCATTTGTACCAGGCGATGCAGATTATTGTAACCAAGAGTGGAAGTATCACTTTGGTAATCATGTCATCCTGCTGATTGATACTTTCCCACCACCATGACTAACCTCCGAAGAGAGAAAGGGTCTAAATTTCCCAATCAAATACATATCTGTACTAGTGATAAGATAGGAAATGAGATTCTATTAACAAAACTATGCATGTATGAATGTTCTGTCAGAAGATGGAAAGCAAAGATTTGGAAGGAGTATTGAAGTTACCAAGAAAATTTGGTGCTGCTTCAAGAAGCTAGCTCTAAACCTTCTTTCCTTATTCCCTACCTTCTTGTAATTACTTATCGGGCCGGTATACCTGAAGGAAACAATGTTGAGGAAAAAAGACATATTTATTTGTAATTTATATAAGCTTCTTATCTGCCCGCTGGCAGCAGTTGGAAGATTTTTTGGTATAGTACAAAGTTTACAATGACGTGAAAGAAAGGGGGGATTTTTTGTAGGAAAGGGGAGGTTTTTGGTTTAGTGCCGTAAACGGATGGGACTTGGATAGTTGGATTTATTTGGATTTATCAACATAGTAGACCATATCTTTTCTCCCTTATCCGTTTTCAGCTCTTTCATTCACTGTCTTTTTTTTCTCCACTTCCCTTACCCAATCCATTAAGCCACATCATCAACATTTTCTCCCCATTTCTCTCCCTTCCCAACAGATTTGTAACGTCCAAGATTTTTTATTTGTTTTTTAAAAGATAAAAGAATACAGGTCTCTTGATAAATATAGAGTCATATAAATCCAAACAGTTTTCATAAAATCAAGGCCATGTGAAAGACTTTCACATTTCTACCCACTTCTCAATGGAAAAACTTGGCTGTTGGCCCCCAACAGCCTTTCCTGTGAAAGTTTCTGGGTTGGGCATGTTACCATGAGAGTGGGCAAATTATTAATTGCCTTCTAATTTATTTTGAGTAAAAACAAAAGCATGCCCGTGAATTGCCTTCTCAATTACTTAAAAAAGTCTTTCTAAAACATCTCCCCTCCAAAACAACCCTCACGTTTTCCCCTTTTAATTTTTCTTAATTTCTTTGTTTTTGTTATTTTCTATTTGACGAGGGGTGATTTGGCCCAACCTGGTATGTAAGGGACATGTGGACGCGGCTTGCTAGCCAAATGACAAATCAGCACATAGTGCTAGGGTGCTTGACCACTTTGGACCCAAAGCACCTCGGTATCCACTTACGCCGAGGTGCCATGTAATTGAACCTAGGAGTTCGACAATCGTCTCTGAACTTCTCGGGATCACGTAGCGTAACTGTAGGCCTTGTCCTTACCCCACCCAAATCGAAGGGAAACGGTAAGCCTCATTAATTGGTACATTACCCCTTTCCAAAGCGGAATGAATCTCTACGCCACAGGTCAAGGATTCCGGGAACGTTTCGTGAGACTTACAGCAGCCCAGCTATATAAGGGCATCAACCCCCAAGACTTGGGTACACGCGATTATTTGCTCACTAGCTTACTAGCATATAAATTTTCAGCTCGCACAACCCAGTACTAACTTAAGCATCGGAGCGACCTCGCTGGGTTAGCCACCTCGAGTTCTTTGATCCTCTGTCTTGCAACTTGGTCCAGATCGCTATGCAACTAAAAGGGGTTGTACGAGGTGATCCGCTAGATTCTCGCAAGTGCTACGAGGCTACACTAAAAGGAAAGGTGAAACTGGGGGAAGATGTCGAGCTAGAACAACCAACAGACTACACCGAGGAGCAAGCAACCTTGATGGAGGAGACAATCCACATACCGATTTCCAAGACTGAGCCAACTAAGACTCTCCAAACCAATGCCCTAATAAGCGAACCACTCCGAACACGACTAGTAAGTTTCTTACTGAATAATTTAGATGTTTTTGCCTGGTCCGCGGTAGAGATGCCCAACATCGACCCTAGTGTGATTACTGACAAGTTAAATGTGGACCTTTTAGTCAGGCCAGTTAGACAAAGAAAACGCAACCTCACCCCAGAGCGGTGGAGGGTAGTCAATGAGGAGGTCGAGAAGCTCCTTGCCACAAACTTTGTTAAGGAGGTTCATTACCTGAGCTGAGTGACCAACCCCATGCTGGTGAAATAGGCTAGCGGAAAGTGGCGCATGTGCATCAACTATACCGACCTAAACAGAGCCTGCCCATATGACTACTTCCCCTACCCAGAATAGGTCGCCTGGTAGACATGACCTCGGGGCATGAGTTGTTGAGCTTCATGGACGCCTATTCTAGCTACAACCAAATTAGGATGGACTTAGCCAATCAGGACAAGACTACCTTTGTAACTAAGCTAGAGTTGTACTATTATAAAGTCATGCCCTTCGGTTTGAAAAACGCTGGAGCAACTTTCCAACGACTTGTAAATAAAATTTTCAAACCTTTGATTAGCAATAAAATTGAGTGTTATGTTGATGACATGGTCGTAAAGACCCAATTCTCAAGCTCTTTAATTGATGATTTGAATTTGGTTTTCCAAATTTTAAGGAAATTTAACATGAAACTTAATCCAAACAAGTGTATCTTCGGGGTCACGTCGAGCAAATTCCTCGGTTACATAGTGAACCGATGTGGCATTGAAGCCAACCCTAATAAGATTAAGGCCATTTTTTATATGAGACCACCCCAAAAAATAAAGGAGGTCCAAAGACTCGCAGGCTGGGTAGCTGCCTTGAGCCAGTTTATGTCTAAATCGGTAGGACGGTGCCTACCCTTCTTTAAAGCAATAAAAAACAACGAAGACTTTGCATGGACCGAAGAGTGCCAGCTCGCGTTTGATGAGCTGAAAAGATATCTATGTACCGCCCCGGTTTTGACCTAACCTAAGGAAGGAGACAAACTGAAGTTGTACCCCTCCGCGAGTGATGAGGTCGTCAGCTCGATACTAATTAGATAAGTAGACCAGGTCCAACGACCAATCTATTATGTAAGCAAAGTTTTGTAGGACACTGAAACCAGATATCCCAACATCGAGAAGCTAGCTTACGTGCTAGTAGTAGCAGCTCGGAAACTACATCCATACTTCTAAGCCCGCACCATTGTCGTCCTCAATAACAAATCCCTGAGGCACATTTTGCTTAAGCCCGATGTGTCAGGGAGGCTAACGAAGTGGTCCATCGTGCTAAGTGAATACAACATCTGGTTTGAGCCACGTTCAGCAATCAAAGCCCAAGTCTTGGTGGACTTCATAGCAAAATGTACGTTCAGTAGCTATGGTGCCGAGATGGCAAAACTGATTGAGCCCGCTAATGCGTCGGAGGCGTCAACCAACATGGCACCGGTCTCGGTTAGGGTAGGACCAACCTAGGACAAGGAGCCCAAGATCTTCCATGTAGACAACTCGTCTAACCAACGAGGAAGTGGTGCTGGACTGATACTATACGGCCAGAGTGAGGTGAAGCTGGAGTATGCTCTCTGGTTCGGATTCGAGGCATCGAACAATGAGGCAAAGTCTGAGGCACTAATTGTCGAGCTAAACCTAGCGAAGGAGAAGTGTGTAAAACACCTTGTCATGTGCAGCAACTCCCAACTGGTAGTAAACCAAGTCAGCGACGACTATGAAGCTCGCGATTCAACAATGGCAGCTTACCTAGCCAAGGTCAGAGAAATCCAACCAGCATTTCATTCATGCTTCATCAGGCAAATACTGAGGTCTGAGAACACTGAGGTCGATGCCCTGTCACGATTGGCAAGTACCATCGACAACACAAAGTGAACTGTATATATAGAAGACCTACCTCAGCCTAGCATTCTCGGGGGGCAGAAGAGGTCACTCCCGTGTTGCAAGCGGAACCAAGCTGGGTTAACCCGCTAATTGATTATCTACTCCAGGGGACCCTACCAGCAGAACACAGTGCAACTCGAAGGGAAAAATGTCAATTAGCTCGGTACGTCCTTGTCAACGGATGGTTGTATAGGAGGTCCTTCACGCTCCCCTACCTATGTTGCTTGCGACCTTCAGAAGCCAAACTAGTACTTCGTGACATCCATGAAGGACTATGCGGAGGACACTTAGGGGGTAGAGCGTCCACCCAAAAATCACTAAGGCAAGGCTACTACTGGCCTACCATGAAGGCAAATGCGCTCGAGCTCATCAAGAAATGTGACAAATGTCAAAGGCACGCCAACATCCTCCATCAACTTGTTGCCGATCTGAAGCACATGACCAGCCCGTGGCCCTTTGCGCAATGGGGGATTGACATCCTCAGTCCATTTTCGCCGGCAACAGGGCAGAGGAAATTCTTGGTCGTAGCAGTGAACCACTTCACAAAGTGGGTGGAAGCTGAGCCGTTGGTAAGCATTACAAATCGAAACATGCAGAACTTCTTCTAGAAGAACATTGTGTGCCATTTCGGATTACCCAAGGTGCTGACCTTGGACAACGGGAAGCAGTTCGAAGACATCAAGTCCTATAATTGGTGTGCCGAGATGGGGATTCAACAAAACTTCACTTCGGTGGCACACTCGCAAACAAACGGATAGGCCTAAGTGACGAACAAGGCTATTCTCCGTAGACTGAAAGCTCGCTTAGTGCGAGCTAAAGGGTTGTGGGTGGACAAGTTGCCCAGTGTCCTTTGGGCCTATAGGATGACAATCAAGACTACAACCGGTGAAACACCCTTCAACCTCACGTATGGAACGGAGGCTATGATTCCGGTGGAAATCAAAGTACCAACGTTGCGGCTCAAGGCATACGACTAAGAGGCAAACAACGATGAGTTTCGAACCAACTTGGATCTGATCGAAGAAGTACTCAACCTGGCCTATATCCGGACTGCAACTTACCAGCAGCGAGTAGCTCAGTACTACAATGCCTAAGTCAGAAAATGACAGTTTTGAGTTGGTGACCTAGTGCTCCACAAGGTAATGGTACTTGAAACCGGCGTGGGTAAGCTCGGATCGAATTGGGAGGGTCCATACCGGGTGAGACGAGTGTTCGAAGATGGCACATATGAGCTCGAGAACAAGGAAGGGAAACAAGTATCCCAGGCTTGGAACGTTGACAACTTGAGGAGATACTATCTATGAGCTCGTGACTCCAATATGACTAAAAAATTTTTCTAAGTCCACAAGACCACCGAGTTGGTCAAAAAGACATCGAACTGGAGAGAGGACTATAAGTCACTCCCAAAGCCCAAGGGCTATGGTGCCAAGATGGCAAAAGACCTCAGTACGACAAAAGTCTCAATCACCTCCTCGGCATGGGCAACCTAAGACCTAGTCGCTAAGGCATAGGCGTGTTAAGACCCAGTCGCCTCTTCGGCATAGGCAACCTAAGACCTAATCACTAAGGCATAGGCAACTGAGAACCCAGTTGCTTCAGTATGGGCAAATAAGTAGGTCGAGCGCAAATAGGTCGAGCATATACCCTACAATGTCTGTTCACTTCTCCATACATTGAGATCGGGTTATTTCTACTCAGAAGTTCAAGAGTAATTCATACTTAGAAAATTTTGCACAACAAGAATTTTCGAAACTATTACATTGTATTAACTAAAGGAAGTCTGAAGTATATACAAAAAAAAGAGAAGAGCTACATTTACTTAACCGAGCTCAGAGGCTCAGGACATCACATATATACAGGGAGTCCAAGAAAAGAGGCAAACAGAACATCAGTCGATGTAGGGCTCCTCGTCTCCATCAGTAACTATGGAAAGGAGGTCGATCTCCATACGGTCCTTGGTGATAGCATCTCTATCTCCCTCCTCCGTTGTCTCTTCTTCGAGGAGGTCGTCATCACTGCCTCCCCGACCATCTCCTCGATGACCCTGGATGTGGTGATAGCACCAAGGTCGAGCTTGGGGAACTCGCGCATTGTCAGCCACCTGGTGATCTTGAAGCCCTTGTGATAGGTCGTCGTGCCGATCTCGATCAATAACTTATGCTGCTCCTCCGAAGATTTTGTACTCCTTGACGGCCTGAACCTTAGCATCCTTGATCACGTTGCTGAAAATCTCCGTGCACTCCTTCACGAGCTCCTCGAGGTTCTCCTTTTCCCGCTAGAGGGCCTCCCTTTCCTCCTTGAACTTCTTCTTCTCTTCCCTCAATAGCACGATCAGCTCCTTTTGAGCTCGCGCAACCTTCTCCAGCTTATGAATCTCGCCATGAGCTAAGTCCAGTTCGCACTGAATGCTTCGGGACCTTTCTTCATCCTAGAGGGCCTGCTTCAGCTGCACTTTGGATTGGCAAGCAAGAGCATGAATCACGAAGTACCAATAAAGAAATAAAATCTAAGTACCAAGAAAGAATAATAAGGAGTACAGCCCAATGATCAAATACATACCACCATACAGTGAGTCGCCGTTCTGGACCTGAGATGAGCACCGGCAGATCGGCCCATTACACGACCTCCTCGGTGAAGACCGCATCATTACTCTTGAGGAGGCTGAACTTTGGAGTCAAAATGCTCCGAGCTGTCTGCGAAGAGTCATCTCTCAAAGGGGTGGCTGCCTGAGTGGGCTAAGGCTCAAACACCAGGGTCTCCTCGGGTAGGTGAGACGGAGAATCCCTAACTTGGTCTTCCTCGACCAAGTCAATGATGGGAGGATGTTTGGGGACAGCAACGTCAACATTGGATTTGGTGACAACTTCATGAGGACGGGCCTTCTAGGAGACCTTCCTCTTCTTCCCCCTCTTCATGCTTCCGAAGAGCTTGGTAGCAGGGATGTCAGCCATGGCTCCTGCAAAAAAGTAACAAACAAATCAATTACAAAATCAAGGCAAGCTGCGAAAAAGAAAACAAGTGTGTGCACCAAGACTACGACCCACCAGGAGGACTCAGCCCGGCTTGTATGAGCTTCTCTTCAAACACAAAGTTTTCAAACTTCAACCCGAGCTTTGCCCAAGATCAGACTTCTTCCTGTGTCTCTTTGTCAAACCTAATGCCGGGGTCCTAAATGGCAGGTCTCTAGTGGGTTGGCCACCCTGCAGCATTACGAACTACGAAATAGCACCTCTTCCATGCCGGGACTTTGTTGGGAAGATTGTGCAAAATTTTGTAACCCGAACGAGGAGACATGTAATAACTTAGAACACAGGCGGAGTTCCTTTTAATGTAGCAGGTCGAAGAAAAGATGTTGAGGGTCAAAGGCCAGTTATAGTTGTTAAAAAGGGAGATGGTACCTACAATGTTATGGATTGAGTTGATCTATGGCGATGTCAAAAAATTTGACAACCTCAATTATGAAAGGCTGAAGTGGGAATTGCAACCCAGCTATGAACTACTACTTGAACACCACGATCTCATCGTGACCGTGATTCCAAGGAAAACTACCTAAGGGAATGTTGTACACAAGGGTATCGAGCAGCTTGTACCGAGCTAACAGAGACAAGAGCCTATCAGCCGTCATCATGGAAGGACTGAAGTTGTTGGTCCCCAAGCTCGATGCGAAGTGGAGGCCCCCTTGTCTGAAGCCTCGTGCTCCTGCCGAGGTGATTCCGCCTTAGGCGGGTTGGAGTCCAAACCCCACACTGAGGCATTCACATCGGCAGGGTGCCCACCTCGGCCCTAGTGACCTCTTCACTCCCATCAAAAAGACTACCTAAGGTAACGCTAGACATACCGAACTAGAGGAACAAGACAAAAGGAAATTGAAATGAAGAGAGATGAACTCACCAACAAGACCGAAGGAAGCAAAAAGACCACAGATGCAAAAGGCAACTAACACCAACCTGGAAGACTGAAGCGCGACCTCATCAAACTCGAGCACGCAATATGTAGCGAGAAAAATGGGCCCCTTTGGCCCTTATTTATATCCACCATTACCGGGACTCAATAGTTAAGATCTACACAATCTGACGGCTCCCGTAAAAACTGTTTGCATGCCTTCCGAGATCGAAATCGGTTGAGTGCGCGATTTGACGTCCACGGAGTTTATAAATGGCATGGCGTTTGCACGTACCCAGTACGCGATTTGGGGTATTCTCTGGTCGAGCCAAATGGGTCATGAAGGTCCGACCAAAGAGCCGCCATCCGAACTGCCTGGAAGTCGCCCCAAATCCACTTGGGTTGGCCATGAACTGCCCGCACCGGATCAGGACCCCTAGCATGGGGAGTGGGGGGCTATTGATGAGGGGTGATTTGGTCTAACCTGGTATGTAAGGGACACGTGGATGCAGCTTGCCAGCCAAATGAAAAATCAGCACATAGTGCCACGTTAGCAGATCGGGGGACCTTGGGTGCTCGGCCTCTTAGGACCCAGAGCACCTTGGTACCCACTTACACCGAGGTGCCATGTAGCTGAACCTAGGAGCTCGAAAATCATCTCCTAACTTCTCGGGATAATTAACTGTAAAAATATAAATAGAACGTTGATAATTAACTAATAGGGTAAAATACAAAAACCTCCCCTAAAGTTTCTGATATTCATAAAAACCTCCCCTATATTTTTAAAGAATTCGACAAAAAATTCCCTTCCATCAATGACCAAGCCGAAAAACATTGAATCGATTAATCATTTTTTCTAAATACCTATTTTACCCCTATGTGCATGTTATCCCCTTTTCCTCTCTCGTCGATCTCTTTCTTCTTTAACTAGCCATACCTTCAAAACTCCATTTATAGTCCTCCCCTTTCAACATCCAGATTCCTATAGTGTTTCATCCCTTTATAGAGGCAAATGCTGAGGACTCGGGCGTTGGGGCAAAGGAGTATGTGCATGGGCATATACAACAAAGAAATGGTCGGAAAATCCTAACAATGCAAGGTTTGGAGATGGAATTCAATTACTTCAAAATACTAAAGGATCTAAAGAATAAATTTTGCTGCAATGGTACTATTGTCTAGGACCCAAAGCTAGGCCAAGTTATTCACCTTTAAGGTGATCAATAGAACAATGTGTTGGCATTCTTCGTTCAGGCCAGAATTGTGAAGAAGGAACATATCAAGATTCATGGTTTTTGAGCAGCAACAAACTAGTCCCTACGTTATCATACTTTACACATGTTTGCAGAGAACTCCATTGTACAAAGAGGAGGGATGCAACATTGATTTCACCAATCCAAACCCATTATTTATCTGTCTTTACTTCTCCTCCCTCACCACAATCCCTACACAGCATTGAACCGCCCCCACACAGCCTGAATCTCCATTGCAAATATAACACCACCATCGGAACCACGATGGTCGCCATTCCCAACCAAGTGTCGTCTAAAGAAGAAGACAGGCTGTCAAGTTTGCACTCAGATCGATGATGACGACCATTGGTCAGATTCAAACGTCAAATGGAGAGAGAGAGAAAGAGAGGTCATGTTATGTTATGAGTTATGATCATTCTTCAATCTTCATTGTGGTTTGTAGGACAGCTAATGGTCAACCTGCAACCTCCGCTTTTCTAGTACAATAGTGTATGGTCCCTCAAATCTCAATCAAAGATTCATCATATTCCATGTTCTATTCAGTTGGAATACGACTGGATTAATTTCATGCTCTCGTGGTTAAAAGAGAGAGCTAGATTAATTTCATGCATTGGAATACAACACCGAACCGACCCCATAGAGATGTGGTTCTTGTGGCAGTTCAGTGTATTGTGTAGGGATGATGAAGAGGGAGGAGAAGAAAAGAGAACTGAATAATGGGATTGGATTGCTGAAATCAATGTTGTGTTCCTATTCTTTAGACGGAATTCATGGGTAAAGAGGTCAACGAAAGAGGAAAGAGTATAAAATGTCAGCAAGGGTATTATTTCAATAAAAATAGATGCAAACTAATTTGTAAAATGATCAAATAGATTTTTGGAAAAAATAAATCTTTGGTTTAATATTTTCCGTCTTGGGCATTATGGGAAGGGAGGTTTTTATTGACTTCTTTAAAAATCTAGGGGAGGATTTTGCTAAAGTAAAATTATAGGGGAAATGGATGAGCGTCCATCGTCCAACACCCTAATTTTATATTTCCAATCCTATCCCCTCTTAAAATACCTGAACTATATATATACCCTTTATCATGTTTTATATATATTTGTATCTGTACCATTTATAAAAATGGTACTTTCCATTTATACCCTTTATCATGTTTTTTAATTTAAATCTTGATTTTCACTTTTCGCTTTTACCCTTTATTATTTTTTTATTTTCCAATTTTATTTAATTAACAATTAACACTTGTAATTGGATAATCTCTGTATCACATCATTTTCATTTATAAAAATGAGGATGGTGACAAAGTTTCATCAAAAAGCCTAATTTTCATGTTCCATTTTTACCCTTTGTCATGTTTTTTATTTTAAAGCTTGATTTTCACTTTCCATTTTTACCCTTTGTTATGTTTTTTATTTTTTCCATTTTATTTAATTAACGGTTAACACTTGTAATTGGATAAAACAAATAAAATAACAATAAGACTACTATGGAACCTATTCCTCACCTTATCTGATCTTCTCCCGAAGTACCTACTTAACGAACCTCTTCATTGATTATAACCAACACATGTCAAGTATCAGATGGTTTGCCCAAACCACAAATTTGAATTGAAGGGAATAATATATTTTTTCAACCTCTCTCTTTTCATCAGGGAACAATCAGATGATTAAATGAAGCTTTTTATTTTTTGTTTTCTCCCTATTTTTTTTTCAATTGTCTCTATTAACATAATAAGTTGTATTGGATCAGGAAATGCTCTTAGGTTCATTATATTGCTTCATTTTACGTGTTTTTTCTCGATGATCATCAGGTCAATTCAATAATCTAACACTTACCAACATAATATCGTAGGGATTGTACTTGGTAAGGCCATAGGGATTTGGAATGCATTTTGTAGGGAGGAGATCCGAATACTTCAAATCTGAATATAAATGAATCAGGATTAACTTATATCCTAATGCTAGCCATTAGATATGCAAATAATGGCCCCACCATTGACGAGCAAAACGGCAAGAGGCAAAATGTCAAATGTCATCATTCACACATGAAGCAAAGACATAAATGCTAAAGCCCCAATTCTCTCCATCAAACTCTTATCTGTATATTGTAGATTTTATCCACTCCCCCTACTTTATAGTAGGAAGGAGGAAGCAAAATTGGCATCTCTCTTATCCTATGCACCTTTCTCCTCAAAATGAAGAAAACAATATAAATTACTGAAAAAATAAAGAAATACGTAAAAAAAATACAAAAATATAGAAAAACATAAAAATTTATATACCATACTAAAAAATGAGAATGTTGTCTGTACATTTATAAAAATGAGGATGGTGATAATGTTTTGTGAAAATACCTGATTTTCACTTTCCATTTTTACCCTTTTTAGTTTTCTAATTTTATTTAATTAACGATTAACATTTGTAATTGGATAAAGCAAATAAAATAATACTAGTTTTTTATTTTTCCAATTTTATTTAATTAATGGTTCACACTTGTAACAAAATAAATAATAATAATAAAACCGCAATTAAACCTACTCCTCTCTCCTCTTAGGCCTTATCTGATCTTCTCCCGAATAGAGCTACAATCGGATCGGATTCTGATTGGATGTAGCAAAATCCGCATCTGATCCATATATTAAGAACCTACATTCAAATTTGATCGGAAATTCGATTGGATTTAAAGACTTGGATTCGAATTCGAATCCTAACAAACTCATATCAGATTTAGATTTAATCCGACTCAACTTTAAATTCTCTAAAATACTAGTAAAATTAAAAATTTATTTATTTTTCAACTTTTATATATAATAAATTAATATAAAGATAACATACTAAATTTATTATATATAAATTCATATATAATATAATATTTAAAATATATTTTAATATAGTTATATAGAATTTTTGTATTAAAATTAATAAATATTATAATATAATCATATTCAAATTTTAATCAAATCATATTGGGTCAAATCAAAATCCGATCTGATTATTAATTGGATGTAGATTGTAACATCCGAATTTGATCTAATTATATAAATACGTAATCTAAATCCAAGATAATCAGATTGGATGTCGAATTGGGCCTTGGATTTTCGGGTATCATTGACAAGTCTACTCCCGTCAAGCCTACCCGACAAACATCTTCATTGATTAGAGCCAACATGTGTCCAAGTATCAAATGGATTTTCGGGTATCATTGACAAGTCTACTCCCGTCAAGCCTACCCACAACTTTCTATTTTTTCCCTTATATATATTGTCACTACAAAATAATTATGAAAAACATAAAATAAAGAAAACAATATAAATTGCAAAAAACAAAGAAATACATTGAAAATTTACAAAAAATGTAGAAAACCATAGAAACTTATATATCATACTGAAAATGAGAATGGTGCAATTGGTTTGGTCAAAATACTCTAATTTTACTTTCCAACTTTACCCTTAACTTTCTAATTTTCCCATTATATATATGTTATTGCAAAATAATTATGTAAAAACACATAAAATGAAGAAAATAATATAATTTATAAAAAAGCAATGAAATACATAGAAATTTATAAAAAATAGAAAATCACAAAAATTGAAGAAAATAACATAAATTACAAATCTATACCCAATATATGAAAGCATAGTCAAATATCACCTTCAATATCAAATACCCCGTGCATCACATGGGCCATTCCACTAGTATACTAAAAAGTGAGAATGCTGTAATTGGTTTGGTCAAAACACCCTAATTTTACTTTCCAACTTTACCCTCAACTTTACCCTAATTTCCTAATTTTTCATAATTATTTTAATTATGAAAAACGTAAAATGAAGAAAGCAATATAAATTACAAAAAACAAAAAAAATGTAGAAAATCATAAAAACTTATATCTCATACTGAAAAATGAGAATGGTGCAATTGGTTTGGTCAAAACACTCTAATTTTACTTTGCAACTTTACCCTCAACTTTATATTCTTCCTATATATATATATTGCAAATAATATAAATTATAAAAAATGAAGAAATACATAGAAAATTTACAAAAAATAGAAAACCATAAAAATTGAAGAAAATAACATAAATTATAAATCTATACCCGATATATAACATAGTCAAACATCACCATCAATAACATAAAATAGAAAATGAAATTATTAATTAATTATATTGAAAAATAAAAGATAAATTAGTGTAATTTTGTTAGTAAACTACCAAATAAAAAAATATATCTAATAACAATTTAAAAAAAAAATCAATAAATCCCCATAGTTACACAAATGTAATAAATTTTTCAAAAAAAATCATAAAACTATATTTTCGTAAAATAACATTTTTGAAATTAAAAGATATAAAGTATTTGAACGTTGATTTAAAATGCATTAAATAATTATTGAACATTATTAGAATATTTTGGAAATTTTTGGAAAATTTATTACATTTGATAGATTTTGGAAAACCATTGAAAAATTATGTAATTTTCTTTGCAAATTATTGAAAATTATTAAAGATAAATGACTATGGGAAGTGGGAAACTATAATTTGAACAAATAATTACACAAATTATTAAGATAAATTAGTATAATATTAGAAAAAGAAAATTATTGGTTAGTTTATATTACAAATCATAAGATAAATTAGTATAAGTCTGTAAGTAAACCATTTAAAAAGAAAATAAACTATTTAATAAAAATTTAAATAAATTTTCAAAATTACACAAGTACAATAAATTTTCCAAAATTTTCATAAAACTACATTTTTGAATATTAAATACAATTTAGTGTACTTTTAGAGAATTACCATGTGTGGTTGATACTCAATATATCATTTTGATCATTTTCTATCATCAAATTGAATCTTAGGTTGACGGGGACAGTGTTTTCAAAACTGGATCAAACCAAATGGTTAAACCAAAAAAATTGGGAACCGGACACCGTTTCACCTCAAAACCGCTTTTTCTCCAAAAACTGTTTATTTGGTTAGCGAAACCGCTGACCTAGGCGGTCGAACCGTTAACCCAAACAACAATTTTTGGCCTTTTTTGTTTTTCTATTTTTTTATTTTTTTTATCAGAGCATGTCATCCGTTCGGACTGAACAATTAGACTATTTGACCCCATAACGGTTTCCTATCTGGTCCAATTTTAAAAACCTCGGACGTGGAGTGGGTGCCTTGCCTTGAGCTTGGCTTGGTGTGCAGCATGGCCTGGCTCGAGGCCCGACCCATGGCACGACTTGGGCCCGTGTAGGCTCAAGTCGTGGACTGTGCCAAACCAACCCCCCAAATTATCCTAGAGGAGGGAGGCAAGGCCCGGGATGCCTCGTGGGCCAGTGCGGGTTGTGTCATGCCGACCCAACATGACACAATTTACACCTCTACTTGAACCCACCCATAACTAGGGACGGAGCAGGGAAATTCGAGGATTCTTCATCCTTTATGAGGAGTGGGGTGCCTTACCCCTAAACTCGCCCGACATTGAGGAGTTGTTACCGTGCCCTGAACCCGTATGATATTGGGGACGGGGCGAGGATGAGATAGAGTGTCTTGACTATGGGGCAAGAAAAGGGATGGGTGCCTTGCCCTGAACCCACCCTGTTCTCATTCCTATATAATTGTTAATTATTAGTGGAATTTGTAAAAATATTAGCTTTTATAATTATTTTATTTATTTAAAATTAATCAGAATTTCATTTAAAAATAATAAAAAAATAAAAATTATTAAAATTACTATAAATTATTAATAAAACTAAATTTATTAAAAAATATTTTTCATAATTCAATTAACAATAATTA
Source organism: Nelumbo nucifera (assembly GCF_055504915.1). Taxonomy (NCBI): domain Eukaryota; kingdom Viridiplantae; phylum Streptophyta; class Magnoliopsida; order Proteales; family Nelumbonaceae; genus Nelumbo; species Nelumbo nucifera. The sequence goes on from NC_142649.1 coordinate 195,836,488, forward strand.
TTTTTTATAAATCAACATTAAATAAAAAATAAAATTATTAAATCTTTCAGATTTTCCCGTACAGCACACGGTCGTTTTAATTAAAACGTTTTTCACTTTAAATAATTTTACTTTTTTCTGAAATTCACCATTTATCGTTATAAATATGTATTTGTACAATTTTACTTTTATTATTTGGTTGGACATTACTTTAAATGTTTTTTAACTTAAGAGTTCTACCTGATAACATCGATAAAAATTGAAGAGGGAGAAAGAGTTGTGAGCTACTTTCTCCTCCTTTCTCCTCCACAGCTTCTGCTCTGCTAATTTATCTTTTCGTCGCGTGGGTGTGTCTGTCTCTTTCCCAAAACCCGTGGTTGAAGAAGAGTAGACAAACAGTGAATCAGTTGTTGATGGATGTTAAAAATAACATCGTCCTCGTGGTCGACTCAAATCGAACTCAAACGGTCGACCCCTTCCTCCTGCACTCTTATTCCTATCATGGCGCTTCTCCATTTCCCGCGCCTTCTCTCCTTTCCTTCCTCTTTCCATTCGATGCCCACCAGGAGTGTGCGGTGCCGTATCTTTTCGGTGGCTGCAACGCCAGAAGGTGATACCAGAAGAGGAGCCAATAAGAAGAATGACAACGATGTCGCCCTTGTTTGGTTCAAGCACGATCTCCGCTGCGACGATCATCCAGGCCTCGTTGCTGCCTCTCGTCATCACACTGTCGTTCCTCTCTACATCTTCGACCACCGAATCCTCTCCCGTAATTCCCCCTTCCCCTCCTTAGACGACAAAGAAGCTTCTTTGTTTTTTTATTTATTTTTGAATGCAATAGGAAGAGATTAGAATCCGTTGGCATTGATATTCTTTTGTTCAGGTTTAAATGATGAAATGCTAGGAGTGGTTCTCCTTGCCTTGGAAGATTTAAGAAAATCGCTCAAGGATCAGGGCTCTAATCTTATGATCAGGTTCGGCATTGCAGAAAATGTCATAGGACAGCTCGTGAATGAGGTCTCTCTCTCTCTCTCTCAGCAGAATATTTTTATTATTAACACATTAGTTAGCTAATTATAATATTTAAACGCCTATGCTGAGGGAACTTCCAATGCATTCCATCAATTCATCACCTAGGATTGATACAGGTAAAAGCTTCCAACGTATTTGTGGAGGAGGAGGTGGAATATGACCTTCGCCGAGTGATCAATGTCGTTAAAGATTCAGTATCGTCCATGTCCTTTACATGGGGGAGCCCTCAATTTGTGATTTGGCAGACTCCGTTTTATGATATTGAGGTGGCAAACTGTGTATTTTGTTTCATTTGATGATCAGTTAGCTGAATTTATCCTAGAAATTCATTGGATTTCTTACATACCCATGTTGGTTTAGAACTTGAAGGAGCTTCCTTTGTCAAACCGCGACTTTAGAAAACTTCGGTTGCCTGTCACTGCTCCGGTTGTGTCCCCATCATTAACTGGAATAAATATGGAATTGGACTGGGGTATGCTCTAGCTGCTTTCCTTTTTCCTTCAAATTTACATTCTCAGTCTTCAATTTCTTTTTTCCCTTTAGTTCTCATATGGTATGTAGCCATTTTCTTTTGCTCTCTAATTGCTATTGAAAAGCTTATATAGTATGGTAGAATAATGCTTCAGGTACCTTACCTACATTTCATGAAGTGAAGGCTTTTATCAATGGCAATCCATGCAAATTGGATGAGAGTTGGACTTCAGTTAAAGATATTTCAGCTAAAGATATTTTAAAGAGAGGGAAAACCAATCAATCTAAAATGTTAAATGATCCGAATGGAAGCTTGAGAAACCCATATCCAAGTGGAAACAATCAAAACAATTTGAATTCTTGGAGCACCCGAAGAACAGAAAATTCTGTATTTATCTCAAGAAATTCAAATCTAATAGGAGGTGGGACAAACTCCGTATTGAATGCATTGGCTGCATATTTGAGGTATTTGGAGGGAACAAGCAGAGATGATTGGCAGGAGTAAGTGATTACTGATCTTTGTAATATATCTTTTCATGCCCAAATTTCTTCTTACTTACCCAGCTAGAACTTGCAAGTGAGGATGATGTTTTTTATATCATACTTGTAGATTTATATAAACTTATTGAGAAAGGTTCTTTTTCTTGGGTTAAATATTCTCCCTTTCAATTGAAAGCATAAGTTGTTCTTGATTTTACACCAGATGTCTACAGTTAATTGCTTAGATCATGATGATAGTAATGGGCTACTTTGCTGATAGATTAGATTGCCTGCAACTTGTTCAAGTGGGAAAATGTCTCCTGTAACCGTAGCACCTATAAACATCATATCATATACTCCACAAATGTTAAACATAACCTTGGTCACAGTTTCTTCTCCTTTTCTCTTTTATTTCCTTTTTTGTCCCTATAGTATTAATTCTAGTATATGCAAATAAAATGTCATACTTCCTGTTTTATTTGAAAAGGGTAGATTACATCCTTCTTACATGTATTTTTCCTATTCTGTGTTTGCCAAGCTATGTTACCCAGATACAGCTTGGACACATTTGTACATGTTGTCATATTATGGAATTTACACCGAATTTTGAAATGTCCAACATGATATGGAACCCTGGTAAAGGTATCCAGGTATCATAGTTGCCAAGTATACATGGTTAGAGATGTTCAGTTTGCTACTTTGGTTCTTGGTCTCTAAGGGAGAAAGCTGCAGTGTCATCTGTCATCCATGATACTTTGTTTCTTGTGCTGGCAATCAGCAAAGACAGAGGGCTTCAGATACTGCTTTTACCCCTTGTCTGTGTTACAGTGTTAGTACAGAACCAGAGAGTAAAAAAAGGTCCTCCAACATTCTTAGTTCAATGGGAGTGCTATCACCTGTGCACTGTGAATTTTTTTGCATTTTATTGCAAAGATTAGGGCTAAGTGAAACATGACGATTTTAGGTAGATCATAAATATAACTGTCATGCAGTCAAAATTGTATTGTTTGTCATCACCTCATAAATACTCCTTTTGGCTCGATTCCACGACAGGGTGCACGACAAATTACGTAATGCTGAAAGTAGGAGTGGAGCTTCATTTGTTGCTCTCTTTGGGCCTGCCATTTGTCTTGGCATCCTATCAAGAAGGAGAATATATCATGAAACCATCAAGTATGAAAAAGAACGTAATGCAGGATTTCTATCTCCTTTTGGATACTCAGCAGCCACAATTGCCACAGCAGTTGAAACTGTCTGCTCAATGGAGGTAAAATGAACATTACTGAGGTGGCTGATCTGTACTAATGGTGCTGAATTCATTGTTCTGCTCTGATTGGTGTGACTCTCTTTGTTACTAACAGGGTATTTACCATTTCATTTACAGCTCTGACATCTATTTGCCATGCTAAACGTTTAACACTTTTGCTAATTGCTATGGCAGTGGTATTGGATTTTGGCTTTGAAAAGCCAACTAAACAGTGAGGCAAGATATTCTATCAGGATATGGAGATGGAATGGCCATCTGATTCAGGTATTTAATGAATATTTGTTCCAGGAAGTTGCCAATGTCTATTCATTTTTGAAGTTCATGTTTTTCATGTCAGAAATAGCTTGTTGAGAATCTTTTTGTGATCCTTCAAAGCACTGAGACCTCGTTTGGTTCGTGGGAATAGGGGTCTGGAATCGGAATCGGAATGGGCCATTCCATTTCCAACTGTTTGGTTGAGTGGAGTTGGAATCCCATTCCCATTCCTGCTGGGATGGCATTCTCCCATTTGAGGGAATGGCCATTCCCTGCCCCTCCCTTGGAGATCCCATTCCTGCTGATTCCAATTCCCATTCCTGTTCTTGTCTGAACCATACAATTCTGATTCCGATTCCGATTCTGGATGTGAACCAAACGGACCGTCAATATTGAACACACACTAGAAAGTACAATGTACAGACACTGGAAAAAACAATATATATATATATGTGTGTGTGTGTGTGTGTGTGATTGCTTCACAAAGCTGCAATGCATATCTCATAAATTTCTGAGTTTGTAGTTTATCAACGAGATTTTAAATATTTCCATAAATGTTAGTACTTTAACAAGCTCTTCCTTGTTCAGTACACAGTTGTTGGTCAGCAGGGTCCTTCTGTTCTTCTTGTACATGGTTTTGGTGCTTTTTTGGAGCATTACCGTGACAATATGCATGACATAGCTCACAGTGGAAATCGAGTTTGGGCAATTACACTTTTAGGGTTTGGCAAATCAGAAAAACCAAACCTTGTGTACACGGAACTCATGTGGGCAGAACTGCTAAGAGATTTCATTGTAAATGTTGTGGGTGAACCAGCTCACCTTATTGGTAACTCAATTGGTGGTATGATTCAACTCCTTAGTTCTTTATCATTTGCAAATCCAATTATAAGTTAATTTCCCTTTGTCTGTTCTCCATCAAAGTTCCCAAGGTTTAAAATTTCGCAATATATCTGGCTGTATCGAGCAATACACATTGTTTCAGTGAGGGCCCAATACACGGAACATGTAGAAATGGCCAGTTTCATATTTTTTCGTTCATATCTGGCCGATACGGGCTCGTATCGAGTTTGTATCGGCCGATAGGTACAAGCTTAATACAATGCTTGTATTGGCTGCTAGAATTTGAATTTTAATACTTTTCAAAGTCAAATTTTGTGTCTTTTCCTCTCTCTCTCTCTCTCAGTTAAATCACTCTTAATCAAGTCTTACAAATCACTTTTAATTAAATATTACATTTAGGACAATTGACATACCATTAAAGGCAACATTCAATTTCGAATTTGAATTAAATGTGACATTTAAGGCAATATTATATTCAAATTCAAATTTGGCGTGCCACTAAAATAGCCCATTAAAAACCACAAATAGGAGGCCAATATGATTTGAACCCTAGTCATTAACTTATAATGAGCATAAGTCAACCACTGCACCATTAGTATAGCTTTTTTATGTTTAAATAAATTATTTATAGTCATATAAAATTCATTTATTGTTATTAATATAATTTTTTAGGATCCATTTGAATTTTCTAGCATATCTTAGGTCCTGTTTGGTTTGCAGGAATAGGGGTCTGGAATTGGAATCAGAATGGGTTATTCCATTTCCAACTGTTTGGTTGGGCAGAATCAGAATCCCATTCCCATTCCTGGTGGAACGGCATTCCCCCATTTGAGGGAATGGCCATTCCCTCCCCTTCCATTGGGAATGAAATCCCATTCCAGCTGATTTCAATTCCCATTCCGATTCCTGTCTGAACCAAACAGACTCCCAAAGGATTTTGATTCCAATTCCAATTCCAATTCCGACTGTGACCCTAAATTTTTTGTCCATATCCATCTGTGTACAAAGCATTTCTTGATACGCCTCTTAAAATTGCATTTCGAATACACCTTGTGTTTCCGATACTATGAACCTTAAGGTTCCCATTGATGGCTTGTGGTTTAAATAATTGATATTCTGTTGCCAGGCTATTTTGTTTCTATTGTTGCTGCTCTTTGGCCTGCTTTGGTGAGGTCTACTGTCCTCATTAATTCAGCTGGTTCAGTCATCCCAGGCTATTCTTCTATCCCAGTCATGGAAGTAAGACTTATTCATTTTTGGATAGACCAGTATCTTAGTCTAACTTCTTCTAGAGTTACTATATTATGCAATGAGTATTGTGTTTTAAACTAGATCAGTACTGATACTTTGTTGCTTGATTTACATTTTCTATATTCTTTATGTATATAGCCTGCTCTGATGCCACATGAATTACATCTTAATAGCATTCAAATCTACACTGTCATCATATAGAACAGATTTATTTATGGTAGTTAATGGAAAATGTTGAGTTCATTTTGTTGAAATCTTGGAATTGCTTCATTCTGATTTTTGTTAACAATCACAGACTCCATTTTAGATGGTGACTTGCAATGCAAAATATGAAGAAAAACCATAATGAAATCATTTCACTTCAGATCAATAAAATAAATCATTTCATTTTATGTGGTACCCAAACATGTGGAATCTGAATAAGGTTATTTATGGGTTTTTCAAAATGTAGGTCATCAAAGTGTTAATGCAGGGTAAATTTATGAAGTGGAATGATGAAAAAACACAAACAAAAGTGGTTCAGTTTTCAATGTTCAAAGATGTTCCATCTAGGATGAAAATACACAAGACTATAATGTATTTACGTTTTGCCACTTCTCTCCATAGGCGCAAAGACAACATGCAGTCATATTTGTCAAGGCAATGTCTAGGCAGGCACCTAGGTGATACCTAGGCAACAAGGTGCCCTTGGAGGCTTGCCTCACCTAATCACAAAGCAGTTTTGAGCATTGTGTTATAAAATACTTTTAAATTTTATTTTTTTGAGATTATAATTATAAAATAGACTTCATTTTGTGTGTGTATATATTAATTCCTTTCTTATTTGTTAGGGTTTAATCAACACAAACATTGCTACATGTTGTATTTAACCCTCAAAGACTTCAAAACCTGAATCAATAAGTAAGGAAGAACTTAAAAATTTTATCTAGTCAACATTGCTAAATGGTGTATCTTCTTTTCTATGTATCTTCTTCTTTCCTATAATAAAATAGGGGTTTAGCCGAATTTTCTTTTCTTTCTTCTTTTTCTTATGAATATGCTGATTTTCTATACTTTAACATGAAGCTTATACTTTTCTTGTGAAAATTATGGATAATTATTAAGGAAATATGGTTATAGAACCTAGGGAACTACCATAGGATATATGTTTTTTACTTGAAAAAATCCATCACCTAGGCAACAAGGCGCTCCCCTGTCGCCTTGAAAACTATGCATGCAATACTGCAGGGGATAAAAAGTTAATCAAGTTCATGACTTTGTGAAAAGAGTCCTAGATAAAAATATCTGTTGAAGTCTTTAGTTCCTTTTTTTTTTTTTCTTTTTGAGGTCCTTAAATCCAAGGCTCAAAAATTGTCATATATGGATACCTGACCCTAGTGATCAGGGACATCTCAGGTATATTGTTGGAAACCAATGAAATAATAGAAGACACTAAGATTGTATAGGAAGATTTAGGAAAGTATTAGAAGTTGCAGTGAAACCTCAGATATTATTAGAAGTGGCATATTTTGCCCACCCAAGAGTCAAAAAATATAAAAATTAGACATTGCCATTGATTGATGCAGGACGAGGTAGCGGTCCTAGAAATTTCAGTTCTGGTGGGCTTTATGGGGTAACCAAGGGGCTATATGGGATTAAGAATAAAGAATAGGAATGGAGAAACAAATAGAAAACTTGCTGTCCACCCAAAAGATGAGTAAGAAATCAGAAAGGAGAAAAACTCTTGCTATCATAGTAAGCAGCAAAAAGACAGATCACTTAGAAGAAGAAATAGATGAGAGGGAAAAAAGTTCCTCGCAACAACCAGAATTTACCAAACCAAACTTAATTTCATCAAATCAACTCTTTTATTGCAATTACAATGGCTCTATTTATAGACTCAGCATATGGACTGATGTCTGTATAAGGATTCCAATTAGGGCACTTAAATAAGGACTCTAACTCCTAAAAAACTCTAATAACACCTTGCTAATCCTACTAAAACCAACTTAATATAAAGACACTATAAGTTACTGAAAATAGGAAATCATGAATTTACTTAAAATAGTAATTATGGGAATTACTATAGTGCCTTGTTCTTTTACACTGTACAAAGGGGGATGAGGGGAACTTGACCAACTTCCCTGCATTCCTTTCAAAGGAACTTTAGGACTCACTCTCACTGAAAGCGCATTTAATTTTTGGGCTACTTTCTTGGGTAAGTGTTGCCATTATCCTAAGTGGGTAAATCACTTTCCCATAGAGGGGGAAAGTTGGCCAAACTGTTGTAGGACTAAAAACATTTTTTTTTTGAGAGAGAGAAAGTAAAGTATAGTTTCACACAATAGTTAGAGCTCTTTTGAAAAATTGTCACACTTATCTGGCTAGCATTTTGTGACAAAGGTAAAACTTCTTTGGTTAAACACATTTACCTGGGTAAATATGTTTTCAGAAAAAGAATGGGGCCTAAGTATTAAATCTGAAAGATACCACAAATAGTAATTTAGACATAACGGTAAATTTCTAGAAAACTTAAAACCATATTCTTAAGACACTTGTATTGTTTTTTTTTTTTGGATTGATACTTAAGACACTTATAATTGGAAAATAAATTTTTAAAACTCAAACCATAGCAATATCCTATCACTTAAAAATTCTGAAATTGGTGTAGGAATGGAAAAAACCAATTTGCTTCTTCGTGTATTCTTTCCTTGTTTCAGTATCTGTACCAGCCATACTTCCAAAGAATTAGAAAATAAGGATTTAAAAAAACTAAAACAACAGACTGAGCAAGCCCATTATACAATTTCATAATAAGAAAATAAGAGATTTTGTGAATATCTTTTACAGTAATTCATTCAATCACCAGGTCAACCATAATTTTTTAGCCTCAGAGAAGAGCTAAGAGCTGTGTTCTGAAGAAACTAACTTTTACAGTGCTTGTGCAACCCGATCACAACCTTGCCCCATTTTATCTTCAACATTGTGTCTGTAGAGAGACTGGGCCGAATGGGCCCTAGTATCCATTCTTTTATTTTTTGTAGTGTGTTACTTATTTGTTTGTTAATGGGCCTGTTACTTCTTTTTATAAGCTTACTTTAAGTTCTTGCTTATCTGGCTACCTACCTAAGGGCATACTTGTAATTAACTTAGTGAATGAAGTTAACAAAAGGATTAGAGAGGAAAGAGAGAAGATTATCAAACTCTTCTTCTTCTTCCTCTTCTTTTCTCCATCTTCTTCCTTTGTACTGCTGTCTTCTACCTTTCTTCCACTTTTCTCTATAATTTTAATCAAGTTTATATCAGTTTTAGAGGACTGATTTACTTCTGTGTCTAAAACAACTTAATTAATGGGATAACCAATTCTGTCTCAACTCTGATCTCTTGAGACAGAAGATCCCAAAACATATTACCAGTCTCTTATGGTGAATATACCTCTAAACTATCAACTGCCAACATCCAATGAGCTACCTAGATGGTAAAAGATTGCCTCCAGATTTTTTTTTGCCAATATTTTTTGTGGATTACATGTTTACAACCAAAGGTTAGGGATATTTTAGGAATGATCCCCCTTTTTGAACTTTCTGGCTTCACCATGGTTTCATGTCAACACCCCCAACAGGCCAACACAGTCAATACCCCCCTTTTAGATATGCTTCTGTCAATATTGTTTCTCCAGCTGGAAGTTGATGTTTCACAATGTTCAGGAAAGGCGTACTTCAGAGGCTGCATGGCTAGGAAGCCAACTATTATTATTGTATTTGAGATGGAGAGTTGGAGACATTTTGAAGAACTGCTATCCAACAGTAAGTGTTTCTCTGACATTACCACCAACTTGATGTTCTACTTCTAGATGCTTCATAAGGTTGGTCTCTTTCATACATTTTGAGTTACAGAACACAGAGCGAGCGGATGATTTTCTTATTGAGGAATTGACCAGGGCAGTATCCTCATTAGTAGCTGCAATTCTACATTTTTCATCATGTCTGCCCATCCTTCTACACCTGAGTGCGCAGCTGCATATTATGATGGTGGAGATTAGGCAGATCATCAGTGATTTACCTTATTTAACAAAAAAAGTCACTACTGAGTGTCTTGTCTTGGCTATTTAGGATCTTAGGATGGGTGGACTTGACCAACCTGACCTCCAGTTTACTAGTTAACAGAAGTAAACGTGTCCTTGGAAAAAAGATATTGGCGTCTCACCAGGCAGCATGCCTTTTATTTTATTTTTTAGGATATAGCTAACACTGTATGCATACCAGTGTTTTAAAAGCAAGAAATGCAACTACAACGCATGGAGTTCCTAGAACCCTAGATGAAAGTTGCAAGGCAAGGCGTGTGCTTGAACAAATTGAGGTGCTGTTTTTGAGAAAATCTTAATGGTTTATATTAATATCTTAGTAACATGAAGATTATAGCCTTATAATCAAGTCCTACACAGGCTAAATTACTTAAACTCTGAACATCACAGGTACAAGTGTACAACCTATAATATGGTAAATTACCTATTCAACATTAAACCTATAGAGATGCAGTAGTTTCTAGCTGAACTTAATTTATTTCTTCTCTTCCTTCTTTGGTTCCTTCTCCTTTCCACCACTGTTTTCGTAGCTACAAGGAAAAGGACAACTGTTGATGTCTGAAGTATGACCTTCCTTGTACTCTCTTCACTATGCACCAGAGAATAAGCTTGAGACAAAATAACATTCTCTTGTGTAAGAATCCTCTGCTTGACAATGTCATATTCATAGTTTAGTCCAGTAATAAATTCAAAAGCCCGGTTCCTTTCAACTAACTTCCTGTAAGTAGCAGCATCATTTTGTCTTTATCATTCTATAGTTTCCAAGTCATCAATCTCATGCCAAAGTGACTTAAGGGTAGACAAATAAACTGACACTGGCTTCTCCCTTTGCTTAAGATTGGTCACTTTACTTCTTGATTCATAGGCTCCAACATTAAGAGGTTGGGAGTATATATTTTTTTCACATTATTCCAAACCTCTTTAGCTGTCTTCATCCATAGGTAGTAGTGGTTAATATGGAGCTGCTTAGAGTTGCAAAACCAAGTTGTTACCATGTAGTTCTCTTGAACCCACCTGCTGTAGTCTCACCAGTTAGATATCCTATCTTACCTCTTCCTCCAATTGTCATCATAGCTGATTGGACCCACTGTAAGCAGTTCACCCCATCAAGCTTAACTGCTGTAATTTGAAAGTTACTGCTGTCTGTTATGCTTCATCCCCTAGAATACTTTCCCCGGTAATCTTGGATCAATTTCCAGGAGAATCCTAATCTTCGCAAAATGGGTTCAAGAATAAAATCTCATTACTTGGAGCAATCAGCCATCCCAATTCACTACTACTTGACAGAACTGAGCCCTAAAAGAAGCCAAGTAATTCAGACCACCTCTTCACAGGTTGGAACACCCTTCTAGCAGCAGCAAGACTTCCCTTATAATTCAAAAACAAAAGAAACTGACCAGAATAATCTCTGCAAACATAGATTTCAGATCACCTTTCTTGAAAAGGAAAAAAAACTAGAACCACCTCTTGGAAAAAAGTGAAAAGTGCAGTTGCTCTCTCCAATGATCTACAAATATATTCTGCTTGCAAGTTGGAACTGGTCTCTAAGGTACAAGAAAACACTGCCAGGTAGCGCTAGGTGCCACATCAAATCAGTAGTTTAACCCCTAAATCACAAACCGGTTGATTTCTCTGATTCCTCCTGGTTTTCTGGCAGTCTCCAAGTTTCCAGTCTTGGGCAGCAACTAAAACACCACAAAAACATCCGAAAATCAGGCCTTCAATCAATGATTATTCCAGCCCTTAACCTAGAAAAGTACTGCATCTCTACAAAATCCAAGGTTGATTCACCAAAAAATAAAAGACCAGGTGAAGTGCACTTGGGTTCAAGTGGGGCACACCCCACAAAATGAGCCTCACCCATAAGCTTAGGTACACCTTTTTAACACTAATACACACATCCATTGGTTGTGCAGCTGAGCAACTGAGAGCCTAGTTTCTTACTTAGCAGAAGTATTCCCGGTGGGGCCCACAGTCACCTTCCTATTCATTAAATGTATCTCTACCTTCCTGATAATGCATTGTCCTTTTTTTTTTTCTGGTAAAGGGTTATGCATTTCCTTAACAAACATCAAAAGTCATATGATCCCGGTGCGCTATCAGTCTTGGAAAGTGTATTCAACTTCAACCTCTCAATTCCTCTTAATTATCTCATAGAATCCTTTGGAGGAAAGGTCTTGATTGTACAGGTAAAACTAACATGAAGAAGTGAACTTAACCAGTCTCTATGAAAATCACTTGCTGATAATTTTTTTTTTCTGTTTCATTCTTCACAAACAGGGAATGAAAGACCCTCTCTCCAAGTCTGACTTGAAACTTTCAATGCTTAGGGAGCATTGCGGTGGAGTTGCGATCAGAGAATTAGAGGCAGGTAGGATGGCACTTTCACCTTTCAGTATGTATTTTCCTTTCATCTTTCTCTTACGTTTTTTTTGTTTGTTGTGTCTGTGTTGTTATCTCACATCTGTTGTCCGTCATTGTTTCTCGGTTGTTATTGATATTTCAGGCCATTGTCCGCATGATGAGTGTCCGGAGGAAGTAAATCCCATCATAAGCAAATGGATAAAAACCATAGAAAGCAACCTCTGCCTTTGCCCCTGTTGATGCTCTCTCTCTCTCTCTCATTTTTTCCTTCGTGGTAATTGCAATACCACTCAAGGGTGTAAAAAGAATTTACTTGTTAATATGAGTTCTACTCGTATTACGTTATACATTTGCACGAGCATATATTCTTGCTAGCTTGTATGACAAGCGTGGAAATCAGCATGGCAAGAACCAAGCACATTAATTATCAAGCAAAAAAAAATGTTATTTTACAAATTACAGTAAGGAAAAAGGGGAGTCTAACTATAGTACCAAAAAGGTATGGTGCGTAAAAGAACCGATAATCAATCAACCGGTATCATGTCATCCAAGAAATTGTTTTACTCTTGGGGCTTAGTTTCTGAGTCTAAAATATAAATATGTACAGTGCTTCCAAACTGAGCCTATAATTAATTTTATAGTAACTGATCATCGGAGTTTATCAGATGGTGTGGAATAGAGAGCCGGAGGATGTGCCTGAAGTTCAGATCCCAAGTACACCTGATGTCGACCATGCACGACATCATGAGGATTTAAGGTCTAGGTTGAGGACGGAGTTGGATTTGTGCTCAGAACTTGAAAAGTGATAGGACAGCTTTTAAACCTAGAGGAAGTCCATTGGCAGAACATTTGGCATCATGCAAAATCTTCTGCTCTCAATTAATTACCAACAGACTCCATAGGCTTGATTTTTCTTTGAAGGAGTTAAAGATGAGAGCCCATTGTTTGATTCAGACAAGAATGGGAATGAGAATTGAAATCATCTGGAATAGGACTTCATTCCCAGGGGAGGGGGAGTGAATGGCCATTCCTTCAAATGGGGATGCCATGCCCATGCCACCAGGAATGGGAATGGAATTCTGACTCCGTCCAACCAAACGGTTAGAATCAGAATAGCCCAATGGCCCATTCCAATTCCAATTGTAGACCCCTATTCCAGTGAACTAAATGGGCCCTAAAGTCTTCAGATGACAAGGGTGGTGGTTATTACTCTCCAGCCCCTACTTATATCCCTTCCCCCCAATGGTCTAAACCTCCACCAAAGTTAACGTGGAAGGTGCTTGGGCCTTGTCTAATAATTGGGGTGAACACGCTGCTAGGGTTCAAAGTGTGTACCTGGAGGAGTCTGAAACGTTAGCTATTCTGGAAGGATTGCTGTTTACAAATAATCCTCGTTTCTATCGAGAGACGAGAGTGATGTTAAGTCGGCTGTTGAGGTGCTATCTTATGACCCGAAGCCTCCATGGAGTATCAGTAACATCATACTGATTACTGATCACGTATGCTGGACTTATTGAGGTCAGTGATTCTAAATGAGAAGTAATTTCTTTGGCTGGTGAAATAGAATTAGCCCCAAGGCTTAAAAAAATATGAGTAACCACGAAAATACAAGTCTAGAATATTACTTCTCATAAGTCAAAATCGTGATGCCCGTTTCAAGGATAATATGTGAAATACATCATCAAACCCAAAAATGGGAAGAAATTGCCTTATTCTCATGACAAAAGTCTCAGTACCATTATAATCGGTAATTCAGTTGCATTCAGGGAAGCAAATATTCATAGTTTCTACCCAATTTAAGGTCCACTAATCAACCCAGTGGTGAGCTCACCTGCTGCCTAACTCTGCGAGCACAATCAGCAAAAGTTTTCACCACATCAGCACATTTTAGTGGATCCTTGGTATTCTCCTTGTAACACTCCAAGCAAGCATCTTTCTCTGCTAGACAAGGCATGGGCTTCTGATAGGGAAGCTTGAATTCCTTGTCACGCAGCTCCTTGGCTCTCTGTGTTACTTCCTGCACCATGTTCTCCTCCTGCTTCTGCAACCTCTCCAACACACTCTGACTCTCTTGGAGTATGGATCGAATTGCATCTAACTCTGCATTGGCAACAGTTGGTGGTGGAGTTACTGGCAAGAAGATAGGGGGCTGGAGTGGCCATCCTGGAGTAGCAGTGCCCTTGTGCTTATCAAAACCATCAGAAATTTGTTTCTCATGTGCCCTATTCTGTGACTGCTGAGGGGCATGTGTCTTTGGTTTAGGTTTCTTTGTTTTCTTCTTTGACTTCCCTCCATCCTCAGAAAGCCGACTGACTAGGTTGGAGCTTATTTGAATTGTAAATGATTCACCCATAAATGATAAGAACTTTAAACTGCGAAAACAGATATTCCATTTATGCTGTCAACATCCCTATTGAACTCTTCTACTAGACTTCAGTTCTCCTAATATTGAGGCTTAGTAGAACGTCAATTATGTTATTTCAGAGGACCTACATGAAATAAAGAATTTTGGAATGCTGCAATTTCTAAAGAAGTATTAGTGTATAACAACACGATACAAGTCCAGTTGATAGCTGTAGAAGAGAAGCTGCCAAGTCAAAGTTATTGGGCCTATGTTCTATGAAAAGCATGGTAATCAGAGAACCACATAACAATGCAATAACTTGTCTGGGGGGTTGAGCTTTTCATGCTGTGGCATTTGGCTTTCCAAGGTTGGAGCCATCCAGAAAACCTACAAAAATAAATCTGTAGAGACAAATTTGGTCATTGTGTACAGCGAAGTAGCTGTATAGTAACAAGTTGAAGTAGGACTGTAGGAGCATCTGAAATTATATTATCAGATGATTATTCCCCAAATGCTACATTTAGCAAATATTAGTAAGGAAGTTAGAATCAAAATAAGGCTGCACTGTGGAACATTGCAACTACTCCAAGTACATTTTTCAGGTTTCCTAGATTAACCTCCTTACCTTCTCAAGTCATGGGATACTTGGCATCTCCATTTTCCAGAACTTTGCTTTCCTCTTAAGAATCGTTCTCATGTAGGGTCTCATGGTGTATTTTGTTTGCTGATGATATTGTCTTAATTGATGAAACTAATTAAGGACTAAATGGAAAATTAAGTTCATGGAAAAATACCTTAAAAGAAAGAAGCTTTAAAATAAGACCAAAACAGAATATATGATACGTAAATTTAATAATAATAAGAGTGCAAATGAGGATACACTTAAGATTTGAGATCAAAAGATAATGCAATGTGACCTCTTCCAATACCTTGGTTGAATAATTCGTAATGGAGAGATTGAAGAGGATGTGACCCATAGAATTAGAGTGGGATAGGCAAATAGGAGGGGTGCATCCGGTGTCTTATGTGACAGACAAATATCACTTAGAGTGAAAGGAAAATTTTATATAACAGTTGTAATTAGCTATGTTGCAGCTAGGAAACAAATAGAACAAAGTAGTAAAGTGTTTATTACTCGGTGAGAAACATATAACAGATTTAGGAGGTAATAAACTCAAAACAACTCACCGATGAACTTGAGATTACAGACTCTTATTTATAATTAAATAGCTGAACTGAATTGCTAACATTTCTCAACTAACCAAGACTGAGATAACTTATGACTCCTAATTTTACTCAACTGACAAAGACCAAATCAACTACTAACAGCAAGAAAAATCAAATAAAATTATTGAAAAATAACACAAACTTGACTGACTCATGCAAGGAGGGGATGCACTAACTTGTAACACTCCCCCTTAGTGCATTCCCTCGATCAACAAGGCCAAGTTTTCTTCGAAATTCTTCAAACTTAGCTCTAGATAGAGCCTTTGTAAATCCATCTGCAACCTGCTCAGTTGTGCGTATGGCAAGCAACTCAATTTCTTGATTCAGTACCTTGTCTCGAATAAAATGATAGTGAACAGCAATATGCTTCGTGCGAGCATGAAGCACTGGGTTTTCAGCAAGTCTGATGACACTTTCATTATCACAAAAAATGGGAATTGGAAACTTTGAAACTTCATTAACATCTTGAAGAAGTCTTGTAAGCCAAATACACTCCTGAGAAGCTAAAGTGGCTGCAACATATTCAGCCTCTGTGCTTGATAACGCCACTGTAGCTTGCTTCTTACTGCACCATGATATAACTGCTGAACCAATATTAAAACAGTAGCCTGTGGTGGAGCGTCTATCATTTACATTCCCAGCCCAATCAGCATCGACATAACCTTGTAGAGAAAAAATCCTTTTGTGTTGATAAAGTAAGCCATAATTCAAGGTTCCTTTCACATACCTCAATATGCGTTTTGCAGCAGCCATATGACCAACACAAGGTCGCTCCATGATCTGAGAAATTATGCCCACTGAAAAAATAATATCTGGGCTAGTAATTGTCAAATACAGTAAACTCCCCACCATTCTACGATATTCTGTTACATCATGCAAAAACTCTCCTTCATCCTTCTGTAACTTG
This sequence comes from Nelumbo nucifera, assembly GCF_055504915.1. Taxonomy (NCBI): domain Eukaryota; kingdom Viridiplantae; phylum Streptophyta; class Magnoliopsida; order Proteales; family Nelumbonaceae; genus Nelumbo; species Nelumbo nucifera. The sequence continues at coordinate 195,852,971 of NC_142649.1, forward strand.
AGACCCGGATCCATGGGAGTAGTTGTAGAGTTTGATTTCTCCATACCGAAACCGTTTTAGAATCTTTGCAGCATATCCTTTTTGTGAAAGGAAGTAACCATCTGATCGTTCTAATTCTAAACCCAAAAAACAATGAGCTTCACCCAAGCTTTTTATTTCAAAACGAACAGATAAATCTTCTTGAAGGCGCATGATTTCAGCTATATCACCTCCTGTAACTAGCATATAGTCCACATAAAGAAGAATCATAACGGACAGTGATGCCTTCACCTTAACAAAGAGACTAGGATCTGAATTTGAAGGATAAAAACCATAGAATTTAAAATACTCAGCAATCTTTCCGTACCAGGCTCGAGGCGCTTGCTTGAGTCCATAAAGTGCCTTTTTAAGTCGACATACATGTTCGGGAAACTTCTCTGACACAAACCCCTGTGGTTGCTCCATGTAAATATCACGATCTAGTTCACCATAGAGGAAAGCGTTCTTCACATCAAATTGCCAAAGAGTCCAACCTTTGCTTGCAGCCAAGGAAATAAAAGTGCGAACCATAACCATTTTCGCAACAGGACTGAAAGTGTCCTCGTAATCCAAACCATACTGTTGAGAAAAGCCACGAGCAACTAAGCGACCTTTGTGTCTTGTAATGCTTCCATCTGCTGCCTTCTTTAACTTATAAGCCCATTTACATGTAATGACATCAACATCATTTGGTTTGGGAACTAAATCCCAAGTAGAATTCTTCATCAAATTCTCCAACTCAACAATAGACGGTTGGTTTGTCCACCCTTGAATAGATGAGATGAATGGCATGAATTCTTTTCTCAGGCCACAAATCAAATAGCGTTGTAGCCTTGCATCACTTATCGGTTCTTCACTGTCCAGCAGAATGTTGGGCAGTCAAGAAACACGTCCAAAAAACAAATGTGGCAGAAATGCATATACTGAGATGGATGAATGGAAAACCAGAAAGGATAGGGTCAGAGGTGAAGTCATTTGAAAGAACCTAGGAGTAGCTCTAATAGGTGATGAAATGAGAGGAAGTAGGACTAAGTTGGACTGGTCACATGCATAGAAGACCACAAACAACACCTGCAAGAAGCAATTTGTTGCAAGTTGAAGGGGCTAGAAGGTGTAGGGGTAGACCAAAAAGGACATGATTTAAGTGCCCATAATTTAACAATGGATATGGCATTAAACAGAATGGAATGGCAAGACATGATTCATGTAGCCAACCCTATATAGTTGGGATAAGGCTTGGATGATGATGATGATGAAACATTCCCATTTAAAAGTAGGACTTGCAAAGCAAAATTGAATGAATAACCAACTTTAACAATAGACATAAAGAACTAGTAGACAGCTCTACGGCTTCAACAAGAAGACACCTAAAACAATTGATACCTGATGGGGAGCACTGCAAAAACTAGCGGTTGAACAAGATGCCTAGCTAAATGCTGCTCATTTTTCTGACAAGCCCAAGTCTAAGGATCCTAAAGGGGGTCAACAAGATGTTCCATCCTTGTTGATACAGGACAAGTTTCATATTTTTCTTTTTCGTTAGGCTGTTTACTTTGCAACTCAGATTCTTTTTATATAAACCATTTGCTTGCTTTGAGAAATGAGACTCTCATCTCACCATGGTATGAAAACCTAAGAATACGATTTCCTTAGTTGGTAAGCCTTGTTGTAGGAGTTGGGCTTTGCTTTTTCATTATACACAAATTTCCCTTCTTTATTTGTTCATTTTATCTTTAAATCCATTAAACTATCCTTAAAACTTCTACCAACTTGGTATACAGCAATGCTTCACATTTCCAGTAAGTTCTCTTCCATCAGAGGGCATCTTTATGGACTGGTCAAGTACGCTCTGGGACAGTGGGACATTGCTCATTACAAATAAACCTAGGGGTGCTCATGGTTGGGTTAACCGAACCGTGGGCCTTTTTTTGTAACTGAACCGGTACTACCAGTTTTTGGAAAACCGGTAACCGAAGCCAATAGGTTAACCGGTTGACCGGTTCAGTTAACTGTTGGTTCAGTTTGCCAGTTTTTCGGTTTTTTTATTTTTATAATATATATTATAAAAATATATATAATAAAAAATTATAAATATATATAAAATATTATATTTTAAATAATAAATATATATTTATATATAATGCATATTTATTAAGTTATAATATACAAAATATATATAATATACATAAATACATATGGAAATATATGTATACCAGTCGGTTCGGTTTTTCGGTTTTTTTGCTCACACCTAAATAAACCCCAATGGTTCGGATGGATAGAAGGAATTGTGCCCCTGGAGGCATTTGAGCTTTTAGGTTGCCTTGAAACTTGATCTTTTATGGAATAGGAACCAATATATGGTGTATAACTAATTGCTTATTCAACATTTTTTTTGCCAAACTGGAGTTTTTTTTATTTACTGTTTTTCAGTTTTTGTTATTTGTGGTCTATTTGAGAGGGAGAAGAATGACATATTTCTTTAGGTTGTCATTTGACATCCCGATTTATCTGCTACTATGGTGGCTCATGTGGATCTCCTAATAAAAGGCATTTGGGCGAGGTGCCCAGCCAAGGATCTCCTAATTCGGGCAAGGACGCCTAATAAAAAGTCCCTATATCTAAACCATAAATCGGATTGGGCTCATGTGGTCCCTATATCCAATGGTCCATTTGTAGTCCCTATATCTAAACCATAAATCGGGTGGGGCTCATGTGGTCTTGATTTATGGTTGTCATTTGACATCTCGATTTAAATGCTCCCCCACCCCGCAACCAAGGGGGACAATATCGCGACCGTTGGAGCAGCTTGTTGTACCGTGCACCACAATCTAAGCAAACGAACCATAACCACCGCGTGGATCTTGTAACCAACACATTAATATGCCTTATATTACGGAAACAACTCCGACAGAAGCCCAAAAATGTCATCAAAATGCCCTGAGCCCCTGATGACTATAAAAAGGAGCCTGAATTCACCTGGGGAGGTACACGCACTGATACTCTCAAGCTCCCTCACATTCTCAGAGAATACTCCTATTCACTTATTAACTTAAGCATCAGAGTGCCCTCCTTGGTGAATAGATTTGGAAGTAGAAGATCAAGACTGTAATCAGTCTTGAATCCTAATAGGTTTTAGGTTTACAAAACAGAAGAAAAGTGAGAGAAAGGAGAGAGAATAGAAGAGAAACAGGAGAACACAAGTGGTTGAAAAGAGGGACAGATTCTAACAGGTCTGCCGCCGCCACTTTCTTATTATTTATAGGTTATGTTTAGTACATAATGGAAATGACACATCTGCCCTTAGTACTTACATAATAAATAAAGTAAATAAAAGTTGAAATAAATAACAACTGAATTAACAAACTGACACTACTATAACTGAAACAAATAACTACACATGCTGTCCTACGAACACAGTGGGGACCACTGCAATGGGGCCCACATCAGTGTTCTCTACACTTCCCCTCAAGTTGGGAGTAGATATCTATCATTCCCAACTTCGATAGGTTTGTCTCTAACTTCTTCCTTGGTATAGCCTTGGTGAGGATATCCACGAGCTGCATATTAGATGTGATGTACGGAAGACACTTCTTGTGATGTGACCCTTTCTCGCACAAAATGTCGATCAACTTCAATATGATTAGTTGTCATGCTGCATTGGGTTGTGGGCTATATTAATATCTGCCTGATTATCACAATACAGCATTAAGGGCTTTTCATAGTCAATACCCAACTCTTCAAATAGTGACCTCAGCCATAAGATTTCAGCCACTCCATTAGCCATTGACCTGTATTCTGCTTCAGCACTGGAGCGGGAAACAACACTCTGCTTCTTACTCCTCCAAGAGACAAGGTTACCTCCCACAAGGGCACAATATCCAGAGATAGACCTTCTGTCATCAACACTCCCAGCCCAATCGGCATCTGTATAGATTTCCACCCTCATGTGATTATTGTTCTTGAGCAGTATACCTCTACCCGGGCATCTCTTCAAGTATGCTAATATTCTCTCTACCGCAAGAAGATGAAAAGTTCTAGGGGAGTGCATGTACTAGCTAACAACACTAACTGCATAGCTGATATCCGGCAGAGTGAGGCAGAGATATAGGAGCTTTCCAACCAACCGTTGGAACATAACTTTATCTTCAAGAGGCTCCCCGCCCTCTGCACTAATCTTGTGATTTTGTTCGATGGGTGTATCAGCCGGCTTAACACCCAACTTTCCAGTTTCCGTCAACAGATCTAGAACATATTTTCTCTGAGAGATAAAAATCCCCTGCTTGGATCTAGTGCACCAAGATCTTTCACCTCAAACTCTTGATGAAGGAGTTGTTTGAGGGACTCAATATCATGACTGTCATTTCCTGTCACCACGATATCATCAACATATACTACAAGTAGTGTCAAAAAGGACTTCACCCTCTTGATGAATAGTGTATGATCTGACTGGGCCTGTACATAACCAAACTTTCCAAGGGCTAATCTGAACCTATCAAACCAGGCTCTAGGTGACTGTTTCAAACCATACAATGCCTTGTTCAGTCGGCAAACCTTCTTACCTGTCTCTGTATCATAGAATCCAGGAGGCAACTGCATGTAAACCTCTTCCTGTAAGTCTCCATTCAGAAAGGCATTTTTAACATCCATCTGAAACAGGGGCCAAGAATGATTTGCTGCAAGGGATAACAGAACTCGGATGGTGGTCATCTTGGCTACTGGGGCAAAGGTCTCCAAGTAGTCTATACCATAAGTCTGAGTGAACCCCTTTGCAACCAGCCAGGCTTTGTACCTTTCAATAGAGCCATCAGCATTATGCTTCACAGTGAACACCCATCTGCATCCCACTGGTTTCTTTCCTTTTGGTGGGTCAACCAGTGCCCAAGTATTATTCTTCAACAGGGCATCCATTTCGACTTGCATTGCATCTTTCCATTCTAGAACTGATAAGGCTTCTTGCACTGTTCTTGGAATAGGGACATCGGCAATGGAAGTGAGATAGGACCGGTAAGATGGAGACAGACGATCATAGGATAAGAACTGTGAGATGTTGTGAGCTGTAGAAGTGGTGCAATGTCGTTTCCCTTTGCGAATGGCAATAGGGAGATCAAGGTCATCCACAAGAGGGGAAGTGGCAACAGTGAGAGGTATCTCAGTAGGCTCTGGATCTGGAGCCGCAGAAGGAACTGGAGCTGGCCGGGACTGCCGATGACTAGGATCAACCTGCCTGCATCGCCTGTGATAGACTCTCAACTCTGGCTCCCTCTGACCACCCTCACCACTACAGCCTTCATTATCTAGTGGAATAGGTAAAGGAACAGCCCCACTTCCACTCTCACTGCTCTCCCCCTGAGGAGAAACCCTAGGATAATAGGGTGTCTCCTCAAAGAAGGTGACATCCATGGAGACAAACCGTTTCCCTGAAACCGGATCATAGCAGCAATAACCCTTTTGAGTTTGTGCATAACCAAGGAAAATGCATTTGGAGGCCTTAGGTTCAAACTTGGAATGATGAGGCCCGAGAAGCTGAACGAAACAGGTACAACCAAAGGTTTTAAGGGGAACAATGAACAACTCCTCGTCTGGGTATAGAAGGGAAAAGGGGGTTCTCATATCAAGAACCCGGGAAGGAACTCGATTAATGAGATAAACTGTCATGAGGATAGCATCACCCCAGAAGCGAATAGGTACATTGGAGGTAAACATAATGCTTCTAACCACCTCCAAGATATGCCTATTCTTCCTTTCGGCAACACCGTTCTGCTGTGGTGTATAAGGGCAAGTGCTCTGGTGAATAACTCCATGGCTAAGAAGGTAGGAGGTCAATGGCTGAGCAAAGTATTCCTTTGCATTATCATATCTAAGGACTTTGATTTTGGTCCCAAACTGAGTGATAACCATTTGATGGAAGTTTTGGGTCAGAGCAGGAACCTCATCCCGAGAAAACATAAGACAGACCCAAGAAAAACGGGTATGGTCATCAACAAACAGTAGAAAATATCTGTACCCACCCATAGAAGAGATATGATATGGCCCCCAAACATCAGTATGCACAATATCAAAAGAGGAATTACTCCTTTTATTACTTAAAGAATAAGAGGTTCTACAATGTTTGGCAAACTCACAACTCTCACACCTCAACTTTGATAACTCAACAGACTCAAATAAAGCGGGAAACAGACTCTTCAAAGACTTAAAAGACAAATGACCTAATCGGTTATGCCAAAGCATAATCGAACTCACAGACTGGGAAACAAAAGACTTCTTATCCACTGACTCCTCCCGACGAGAACTCTCTCCAAGCAGATAGATCCCGTTCGTCTCACGGCCAGTCCCAATCACCTTCCTCGTCTCCAAATCCTAAAAAACACATCGGTCAGGGAAAAAGGTTACTGAACAGTTCATGTGTTTTGTAATACTACTAACTGAAAGCAGGTTAGTATCAAGCTTAGGAACATGCAAGACAGAAGATAAAGAAATAGTATCCGATAGCTTGATGTCCCCCTTGCCCGAAATGGGAACAAGAGAGCCATCAGCAATGGATACTCTATCTCAGCCAGAGGACAAGTGATAAGAAGTGAACAAAGATGGCAAGCTAATCATATGGTCAGATGCACCTAAATCTATTACCCAGCAGTAGTCAGTATTACCTGGAGCTGAAGCATGGTAAGCTGAGGCTCGAGTACCTGAATGTGCAAATGCAGATGTGGCAGGAGCTGGTGGTGACTGAGATGGCTGAGCTGAACTCCCAACTTCTTTTTCCAACTGTATGAGGGCAGCCCGAACAGCAGCTAAAGTCTCTAGGGATGATGAGGATGCTGAATCAGTGTTCACGGCCACATGAGCATTACCCTTCTTATTTCTTAGTTTTGCTGGGACCAAGTGAGGATGGGTTTCTTGCAATGTTCACATACCAGATCCTATTTATCTTCCTTCTTCCGATCCCTTACTGAGTCACCCCCTGGCTTAGGTTTAATAGTTGTCAAGGCTGGGAAAGAGGGCCGAGACTGCATCATGACTTTCCTCCTGGTCTCTTCACTATGCACCAGGGAGTATGCTTGAGAAAGGGTCACACTATCTCTTGTCAATATCTGTTGTCGCACAATGTCATAATCTGAATTCAAACCAGCCAGAAACTCAAATACCCTATTCGTCTCGACTTGCTTTCTGTGAGTCTGTGCATCTTTGGGACTCTCCCACTCAAGGGTCTCTAGATGGTCAATCTCATGCCACAAGGATTTCAAGGTAGAGAAGTAGACAGAAACTGGCTTCTCTCCTTGTTTAAGGTTGTTCACCTCACACTTCAGTTCATAGGCTCTAGCAACATTAAGGGGTTGGGAATAGGTTTCTTTCACAACATCCCATATCTCTTTGGTTGTCTTTGCCCACAAGTAATTTCGGTTGATATGTGGCTGCATAGAATTACACAGTCATGCCATAACCAAATAATTCTCTTGAACCCACTTGGTGTATGTTGGGTCCTCCTTGGAAGGTTCTTTCACATCTCCCAAGAGGTAACCCAGTTTTCCCCTTCCTCCAATAGCCATCATGGCTGATTGAGCCCACTCCAAATAATTTGACCCATCAAATCTCATAGTTGTAATCTGAAACCCGGTTTCAGATACACTACCATAACTGTGGTTTCCAAAACTACTTTCTCCCTGACCCTTAAACTCCATCATTGATCAAGATTCAGTGGCTACAAACTGTTAGAGCCACTATACCAGAAAACAGAGTCAAACAAGCAGGTCTGAAATCTGATCAGAAACCAACACAAATCTTATCTGATCTGATCCAAAATCTGATCTGAAACCAACCGCCTATCACAATATATGCAAGGAATCAACTCAAATCTGATCTGAAATCAATCGGCATGCATAGTACCAGGCAGCCTGTCAATCTGAGATGCTATTTTCTGAAATCACTACTGTGGGGCCCACTGCTGCGAGAGCAAAATTAGGGTTTCAACTGTAGGTCTGAAATAAGTGCTCAGCTGCACTCTCCAAGCAGTCCGCACAAGTGGGACTTGTCGTAGGGCAATATGAAACCCTAAAAACTAATCACCTCTGAGAGGGGGGGTTCGGCCCAACAGTCAAACCCTAGAAACAAACTTAAACACAGTTCGGCAAGTCAAACCCTAGAAACAAACTTGAACACAGTTCGGACCCTCTTTCTAGATAGGTCCAACCTATCTCGACTGATTGAAGTCTCTGAAACTCAATAAAAAAAAACTTACTTATGTACTTCGGTTTACTGTCTTCTAGGGTTACCTGAACCCTAACCTTCATTGCTTCTTCCTGATTACCAACTCTACAAGCCGCGGCAAGTCTTCAACTGCTGCGAACCTCTCCTGGTAATCTCCAAGATTCAGCCACCGAATACTTCTTCAAAGCTTCCAGCCCTAGTTAGTCCTCATGTGGTCGGCTGGACTAGACACACATGAAAAGCCCTAGATAGGCTCTGATACCAAGTAGAAGATCAAGACTATAATCAGTCTTGAATCCTAATAGGTTTTAGGTTTACAAAACAGAAGAAAAGTGAGAGAAAGGAGAGAGAATAGAAGAGAAACAAGAAAACACAAGTGGTTGAAAGGAGGGACAGATTCTAACAGGTTTGCCGCCGCCACTTTCTTATTATTGGGTCCAAATTCTGGAGTCATCCTTACTCGGGTCTAGGAAAAACTTTTCAAGGATGGCTAGCAAAGACGAAATACAACCCAAATCTGTATCCCCGATTGTCCTTCTCAACCCTAGATTCCACCCAAATCGGAAGTAGATTCTGAAGGAACTAAGAAAGAAGAAATGGGTTCATTTTCAAATTTGACAAGGATACAAAGAGGGAAATTGGTCCATCAGGGATGAATCCCTAACCCAAGGTTGCTCCCAAAATTTTATATGATTACAAGAGTTCAAATCATACCTGATCCACGGGGAGAAAACCGGAAGCAAATCATGAATGGCTTTCCAAGGGGAAGAAACTGTAGCCCTTGCCAAAATTCCTGGATCCTAGTCATTGGCTTCTAGCCCATGTATGCTAGCCATTATCTTCGTCCATAATTTGTCCCTTTACATTGGAAACCTCCACAACCATTTCCCCAACAATGCCATATTTCTTTTCCTAATATTCTCAATCTCAAGCCCTCCTAGTTTTTTACTTCTAGTTACCACCTCCCAACTCACCCTGTGATCTTTCTTCTCCTCTCTTGGTTCCCACAAGAAGCCCCTCATTAACTTTTCCACCCTATTAGAGACCTTTGTGGGAATCTTAAACACCGGTAGAAAGTAAACGGGAAGGTTAGCTAGGGTAGACCTAATCAAAGTGATTCTTCCCCCTAGTGAGAGATAACTTTTCCTCCAGGAAGCAAGCCTTTTCTCAAATCTTTCCAATACTGGGTTCCAAAAGCTGTCCTTCATGGGATCATCTCAAGGGGAGGCCCAAGTAAGTCAAAGGCCAATCCGAAATTACACACCCTAACAAACCTGCATATTCACTTACTTTCCTCTCCTCCAAATTCACTTCCACTATGCAACTCTAATTAAAGTTCACTTCGAGATTAGACATCTGCTCAAATAGTTGTATTGCCAATTTCAAGTTCCTTGTCCAATTTATTTCCCCACCTTCACAGAACAGAATTGTGTCAATTGCAAACTGTAAGTGTGTAAGTGGTACTTGCTCCCTTCCTACTCTCCATCCTTTTATTAAGTTCCTCAAGTCAGCTCTACGAATCAGTCTCCCTAAAACATCTGCAATCAGAGTGAATAGGAAGGGGGAAAGTGGATCTCCTAATACAACCCTGTAGAGAACACTGATGTGGGCCCCACTGCAGTGGTCCCCACTGTGTTCGTAGGACAGCATGTGTAGTTATTTGTTTCAGTTATAGTAGTGTCAGTTTGAGTCAGTTTGTTAATTCAGATGGTATTTATTTCAGCTTTTATTTACTTTATTTATTATGTAAGTACTAAGGGCAGATGTGTCCTTTCCATTATGTACTAAACATAACCTACTCCTTTGGCTCCTTTTCTTGTGCGTCGTTTGTCGAGACTTTGTTCCAACCTCCTACTCCCTTCGGGTTGTCCTTCCCAGTTAAAGACATTTGGAGCAGACTGATTCCTCCTCAGGTTGGTAGTTTTTGTTGGGAAACTTTCCTGGAAAGAATAAACACAAATGACTTGCTTCAAAGAAAGAGGCCCAATCTTTGTTTACTTCCCAATAGGTGTATTCTTTGCAAAGCCAATGGTGATGGGGAAACGGGTTACCACCTTATGGTTATTTGTCCGATTACTAAAACTGTTTGGGAGTGAGTTTTTTTCCCTTTTTGGATGTACTTAGAATCCCCCCGTAAGTGTGCAAAGCTTGTTCTCTCCTTCGTTCTCAAGATGGCCTAAGAAAAGAAGGAAGGTCATGTGGAGAAGCATTAGGGTGCCAGTGTGTTGGTCCATATGGGAAGAGAGAAACTCACAATTTTTTTCAGATAAGGAAAGAACCATGGAAAACTTAATTGAACTGATACACTTAAGGGTAGCTCACTAACTGAAATCTATGGAGCTATTCTCATATTTTTCCATGGCTGATATATTGAGAAAGTGGAAAGAAATAGCTACCTTTGTCCAATGTGAGAGGACCTCTAGACCTTCTTGGTCCCCCCCTCCTTTTGGATTCATAAAACAGAATTTTGATGGTAGTAGCTTATCCTGGGCCTTCTAGGATTGGGGGAATGTTCAGGAATGAGGCTTGAATTATTAATACTATTTTCTCAGGCCCAATTAGAGAGGAAGAGAATAAACATACAACGTTTGGTCATTGAAGAGGACTCGGAGGTGGTGATTAGGTAGTTGAAGGAAGACAACAATGGTTTGTGGAGCTACAGAAATGAAAAGAAAATGTTTAAATGGCTGAGTAGGGATATTGAGGTGAAGTACAACAGGGTGAAGAGAAGCGCTAACTCAATGGTTGATGGGTTAGCCAAGCAAGGGGCGCTTAAGGAATCTATGTTTTGGGCTAATTTTTAGCTTTCTTCTTTCTTCCTTGTTGTGGGGGAGTTAAGATAGTTTACCTCCCCTTTCTTGTACTTAAAAGTTTCACAAATATTATTATTTAATAAAGCATTTTGTTACTGATCAAAAAAAAAGAATGCAGATTGCTAATGAATTAAATATAGCAAATGTGATGATTGAAGGGGACTCAAAATTGGTGGTGGGATGGCTACTGGATCCAAAATCCATAATGTGGTGCTATAGGAGTGAAAAAAAAAAAAAATTAATGGATTGCGAAGAATATGAACTTGAGGATACAATGGGTGAAGAGATCGGAAAATAGGATGGTGGATGCCAAGCAAGAGGTAAATAGGATTCATTTGTTTGGGCTCTACTATAATTTTTTTAATAGAGGTAGCATCCTATGCCTCTCTGAGGGATACTTGTAATGTTTTTATTACCTTAAGTCTTAATAAAATTTGAAGTTATTTACTAGAAAAAAAAAAAAGAGGTGGGAGTTTAAGTCAACAAAATGATGGGTTTGTTCTGTTTTTTTAGGTGGGGAGCAGTTTGCAAGAAAAGCTTTTATGGAGTTAGAAAAGAGAGAATCCAAGCAAGGTCTCAAAATGTTTCAAATGAGGGATTTGAGGCTGAAGAGGAGTTTGGAGAGACTTGATTGATTGATTGATGGACTGATTAAGGGTTAAAGTTTCAAAATGTAGGGCTGGGTCATTGAGTTTTTGGGGGAACTTCATGATGATTGTGGTTGTTTAGAAATTTTGTAAGGGTATAGGTAATGGATTTGTGGGTTTTCTCTAGTTGATAGGTTCAAATAAATTGGGGTCTTGTTGTATTTGATTGCCTTTAGTTTGCTTTTAGTGGGTGATGCCTTACCACCTGTCATCTTGTATTCTCTTTTTCCTTTTAATAAATATTTCTTTTTTTCATTTTTCTATCAAAAATTTTATAAAAACAAATGAAATTTTATTAAAAAAGTAAAAAGAAAGTATGTTTCATTTCTTACAAAAGCATATCCAAACCCTCAGAACATCTTAAAACCCCTTCTCCCTTTTAAATTCAGAAAAATGCAATCTTATGAATTTGACAGAATCTATCTCAATGGAAAAGGTTAACTTATCTCTCCTGTCTTCTAACTATAATACTTCTTTTGCAAAATCCTCACCATCAAAAAGGAAAAATTCCAACTCCTTGTCTACCTTAACTTCTTTTTCCATCACACTACTTAAATCCATTTTCTTATCTATTTGGAAAACTCCATCAACAAAGTTGGCATTTTAAGCATCCAAAAACTCCCCAGATTTCCCAACCTCATTTTCCAAATCATCTGATGAAGCCCTCTCAACATCACTTGGGCTCTCTACTAATGGTCTTTGTTGTATACTTTAAACTTTGAATGGAATCGGTTGCAATAGAGATTTGAAAATCACCTTCAGAAGACAACATGGTTTCCTTAATAGAAGAAAAATCAACCAAATCCTTATTTATCCCATCACAGTCTCACCCACTTCTTTTTTTTCTTGAAGAGTAAAAAAGAAATTTATTAAAAGAAAAAAGGTTACAGAGTAGGAGCTGAAAAAAAGGCACTTCTGCAAAACTAACCCCTTTAATAAACACTGATTCTGAGTTAGTTTCACCAACACTCTGACCCCCTTCTCAATTGAAGATAATAGTGAGAGACCAATCTTTTTTGGTGTCTTTGACAAGCAGACACAACACCTTGATGTCCTCATCCCCTATCCCAAACAGCAATTAAGCTCAAGTTTGATGGTGGCTCTATTATAGATCTGTCTAGACTGGGTCATTGGGGTTTGGAGCTGCCTCGAAAGGACATGTGGAGAAATATCCTTTTATTTATTCAGGTACTAATTCTATATAGTTGAAAATATGCCTGTTCTTCAATGATCTTATTTGATGACTTAACTAGGTTGTACCCAGTGGGGCTGTAGGGGTGGAGGTATTCCAAGGATGCAATTGATTGGATGAGAGAGGGAGATGAAGAGTGAAGACCCCTAAACACTTTTGTAACTCATCAGAAAAGTGGGATATTTGGCAGCTAGAAGGAATATCTCCTCTCATTGCTTTCAAAATCCAGAGATCAGTTAACCCTTTGCTGACAGCTTGCAAAGAGAGGGAAGATGATGGGGAGAGCTTCAGGAGCCCTGCCCAGTCACAGTGGTTCTATTTGGGTATGAGAGTTGGGTCATTCGCTACACTGCCGTAAGTTTTTTGTGGGCCTTGTTGTCCCTCCATCCCTTCTTTTTGATCGGTAGTTGGACCTCCCTTTTTTGAATTCCTTTGTTTTACTTTTGAAATTCTCCTTTATCAATAATAAATTTTTCTGTTTACAGTAAAAAAAAAAGTGCCAAACTCCATTTGTCAATTGCTACTCAACTTAAGCCATTGCCAATTTATTATGGGGAACTTCACATTCACATTTTGCATACCGCTTTAGCTTTGGTATCAATCTATCATGGCTTCATTACCCATTTAGGAATGTTGAACAATAAGGTGGTGGAGGTAACTTTGTTAACCTGGACCATACGGTATGGTACATGTGTCAACATAAGCAATTTCACATATTAAACATAATCACGAAAATACATCATAGCATGTTATAATCAAAATATTGAGACAACAATAGCCCATAACAAAACATAATAGCATAAGACTAACTACATCATAATGCATAATTATCGAGAAACCATATATGCGAAATCATGTGTTACCTGGTTGTTATTTCAGCAAGAATTCTTGCATCGGCACAAAACAAGAATCCCTGCATAATTACGTAAAGGAAGATCAAAATTAGAAACAAGAAGCGGAAACTTAAATGCAAAATAATGGCCTTAAAACCCACGATATTGAGTATATAATACCGAGAGAGAGAGGACAATTGCAACTCTTAACTATATCAGCCCTGTACTAGAAGAAGTGCTGGATTTGAGCAAATTGTTTATCCAAAACCCAGAAAAGAAGAACACTACGTCAAACAAAATTCCCTTTGAGCCAAATGTAGGTCAATCATAAGTACAATATCGAAGATTCTGACCCAAATCCATACCCAAAAACAGCAAACCAAATGCAATACACTGGAGGAGAAAACGAACAATACTGGATCCGATGGTTTAAATAAAAAAAAAAATTTAATCCCAAGCTAAAAGTGATGGAAACATGCAAATTTAATTCACAAAAGAGCCTACGGAGAGGACGAAGGGAGACGGCGCCAATCGTCTATGATTTGCTTCAAACGTAAGGCCTCTGTTAAATTTTAAGTTTCATTCCTCCGATCCTTCCAGGGCTTCTTCTCTATGTCCCCTTGTTAAGAGTTCACTTGTTCTTTCCTTGTTCTCCATCTTTCTTTTGTTTCTTTACACCATTTTTCTCTTCGCCATCTTTAGGCTAATTTGGGTCTGGGCAGAAAGGGTATGGGTATCGGGCATGGGAATCTGCTAATCCAATAGCAGGTAAGGGTGTCAATGGACTGGTCGTCCGGTCCAAAACCAATTTGGTCGTATTTGACCAATCCGGTCTAAAATATTTATTAAATTGGACTGAACCTGGTCCATCCGTAATAAATTTATAATGGATTTGGTTGGGTCTGGGCGGATGGACTGAACCTGGTCCATCCGTAATCACAGAATGAGAGAAGTGATGATGATCTGCACAGAGACACCAACGATGTTTGAACCGATTTTCGAGGCAAACGACAATTGTTGATGTCAAGCTCAATCGAACAGGATCATATGGGGCTACTTCAACTGAGTTTCAACCTTCCAAGTTCTAGCGACAGGTTTCTGGTGAACAGCTTTCAAACAAGGGAGATTGAGAACCAGGGAGGCATCAATCAACGGCACTAATGAGTGACATGGTGATGAAGGTAGAGGTGAGATGACCGATAACCGGACGTGAAACGCTTCGTCATACTAGTTCAACGAGTGGAGGCGACGGAAAACAAACGAGAAATGAAGGAACAAGGAAAACAGGGGAGAAAACCCACAGACTAGAAGAAGAAGAAGAGAACAAAAAAAAAAAGAAAAGGGAGAAAACCTATGGAAGAAAGAAAGAGAGAGAGGGAGAGAACAGAAGCGAAGTTTGGAGGGAGAGGCGCCGATCGTTAGAGGATTCCTCCGTCACTCCCTGATACCCGATGAAGACGAAGGGCTACAATGGACATTCCTCCCCCCTTCGATTAGCTTCTCTTCCATTAGGTTAAATGAGACGTCATTTTGCTTTTATATTCGGACAGGGGTCATTTCGTAATTTCGAAGAAAATAGGGGATTTTGATAATTTTCAATAGATTAAGTTAAATTGGGTCCAGAGATTGAACCAGATTCTTGGGTCAATGATGGATGGTTCTGGGTCAAGAACGGAGGCTGACATGGGGTCTGACCGTATATGGGGGTTCAGTGTGTGAGGACTATGGAATTAGCTGAAACGGAATCTTTTGGATGAAAGGGTTAACGAGGGAATTTTTTGCTAAAATTTTGTAAAGTGGGGTCTTCTGACATTCTAGGTTGATTAGCAGGGTCAAATTGGCCAAATTAGGCTCGGATTGGGAAAATCTGAAAAGGGTTCGATTCGGTTAATTTAGGGGCTTGAAATAGAATCTTTATGTGATGAAGGGGAAAATAAATGCAATTTTGGGTGAAAATTCTCCAAGTAGGGTTTTTGGATAGTCTGAGATGATTGGTAAAATCCAATTGAGCCAACTGAGCCAGGATCAGGAAAATTTGTAATCCAGTCAATTTGAAACCTTGAAATGGAATCTTTGGTATAATTAAGGGTAGATAAAGGTGTTTTGGGCTGGAATTTTCTATGTATGGGTTTTTTGGTATTCTGAGGTGATTGGAAAAGTTTGATTGGCTTAGATGTGTTTGGGTCAAGTGGATATGGGTTGTGGGTGCGAGAATGGTCGAAATAGAATCTTTGTTTGATGGATGGGTGAACGAAGGAATCTTGAGTTCAAATTTCATGGGTAGGGGTTTTGGGACGTCCCAGGTCTGATGGTTGTGTCTGATCTAATGGTTAAGGTGTAAGAGATGGTCAGTCGGGGTCATAAAATAGGTATCAGGTATGTTTAACGGTAGATCTGAGGGCTCTCGGGGTGAAATTTGGGTTTTCTATGTTTTTGGATGTTTTGGAGAGGTTGGAAGGGTCTGATCGGGTGTTTGGGGTGAATTGGAGGCTCAGGCGGTAGACCGAGCAAAAATCAGGTGTTAACACCCATAAATCACAATAAATTAATTCTAAGGGAGAATTACTAATAGCATGATTCCGGGAACAGGGAAGTACATGACTCTTAGCTATTGAGCAAGTTGAACAAAAAATTAAATCAGTATTAGAAACTACTAGTAAATGCTGAGAAGAAATAATCTGTTGAGTCACTCTAAGAGTAGGGTGACCCAGTCGATGATGCCAAATCTCAGGACTGGCACGAGCACCAACCAATGCTAAAGGAGATGAAGCCACAGTTGGTGTGTCAATCCTTCACAAAGAATTTATGAGGATAAAATTCAAAATAGACATTACTAAAAGCAGAAAACTGGGCCATAAATACGAGATTGAAAGAGATCCGGGGAACATGGAGAATATTGTTCATAATCAATGATCTGAAAGATAAACCAGAAACAATAGAAGATCTAAAATGAGCAATTAGAAAACATGAACTATTGCCAAAAGAGACACAATCAGAACCATCATATTCATAATGTATTTGCAGTTTATTCAGATCCGAAGTGACATGGTGTGTCGCACCATAGTCAGGGAACCAAATATCTGTATCCTGCTTGTCACGTCCTAAAGCAGCCATAACGCCAGAGGTTGTGGTTGTTTAAGGTTCTTCAAACTATCAATATGTACGAGTTTTCGACAGTACCTGGTAGAATGATTTCGTCCTCCATAAATTTGGCAGGGATTATTGATATATTTAGAGGGCTTAGAGGATCCATTACCCGTTTGTGGTATATCAAATTTATTATATTTTTTGGAATCCTTCCCTTTAGAGGCAAGATTCACAAAAGGAGAGCTAGCTTGTGTAGATGCAGTTACTGAATGAAGCAAATGATTCTCATGAGTGAGAAGCATACCTTGTAAGCTAGCAAAGGATAGCTCATCTGTTAGGGTAATGATTGCCATAGAGAAAGCATCTTAATCTGGACCAAGGCCATTGAGGGCATGATGAATTAACTGTGAATTTGTCAGAGGCTCACCGATTGCAGATAGCTTGTCACTGAATACCTTGAGTTTTTGCAGATAACCGGTCATGGAGATATCATTTTTCAGTAATGCTCCAAGTTTGTTCTTGAGACCAATGGCACTAACTGTCCCTTGAGGGGAATAAAGGTTCTTAAGGGTTACCCAAACTTCCTTGCTTGTTGTGCTTCCTACGACCTGTGCCAATGTTGTTTCTGTCAGAGAGGATAGATGTCAACTGAAGATGTAACGATCCTGCTTAACTCATTGTGTATAGGGTTCTCTCGTCGAAGTAGAAGATCCTGAAGTGGTTGTGGTTACCATAGAACGAGGTGGACAAGGAGTAGTCCCATCAACATGGCCGAGGAGCCCATGGCTTAGAAGGGCATTCTCAACTTGAAAATGCCATACGATGTAGTTGGACCCATCCAACCAAAATGAAATCAATTGAGGAATATGATTCCCAGGTGCTCCAAAGTTTAATTTGTTGATCGAATTTGTAAACATAGTAGAAGACATTATGGAAGTCTTGAATTGGCAGCTTATGGCTCTGATACCATATGAGAATAACAAGAGAGATAGAGAGATTTGAATAATGGTCGAATTAATTGTATTCGACTCTTCCTTGTTTATTTATATAAAGTATAAGAATTAGATATACAAGAATAAGTTATTTATGATCTATGATAGATTTAGATGTAATCCTATTTAGGATAAGACTTATCTTACTAGGATAAGTGTTATCCTTTACAAAGATATTACTGGGATAACTATTACTAGGATAAGGGTTATCTACAAGGAGGATATATACAGTAGGAGAAGAATATAATGAACAGGATGGATTAGGAGTCCTGGTTGGATACGTGCATGGCACATGCACGTAATAGCTATCACTTACAAACGTAAAGAGAGAGAAGGGGGGAGAAGAAAGTGGAAGGTAGAGATGATAATAAGAGAGGGTATGGATGGCCGATAGAGGGGAAATACCATGGGGCGGTTTGCCACTGACATCCCGTTCGATTCGCTGCTGTGAAGAGAAAGGTCAAGTTACTAGTTCGATTTGCCAAGATTTAGGGTTTTGAGCATGGAAAGTTGGCATAAACTGGAATTGATCAGTCTGCTTTTCGCAGACAATTTTGAAACCCTATAAATCAATTGACGAAAGGAGTTGAAGCTCTAGTTATTCAGCTGTAAATTGACCGACGTGAGGAGTTAAAGATCTGGTTTTCGTAAGTGATTCTGAAACCTTGTAAGGCCATTGCAACTTCTGAAATTTGGGAAGAATGAAGTGCTGGAAGTGAGGGAGACAACGTGGTTCATGTAATCACCATTATCGAACCTTGACCTTTCGTGCACCTGGGATGCATCGTCAAACACCCGGGACACTAGTTTAATAATTATATTTTTCCAATCCTCAAAACTAAATAAAGAATGTAGTTTAGTGGTGAGGAAGGGGTCGAATCCTCGGGGAAGCAAGGTTAAAAATTATTATTTTGTTCCAGACAAATAAGAAAAAGAAAACATAATTGGGATTTGCAGAAAATAAGAAAATAAAATTTATTAAAGCTAAAATTAAATATTCAGAATTGAAAAAGACAATAAATAAAATGCAGAAATTAAATAAAACTGAAATTAACAAGAAAATAAATAAAAATATGCTGAAATTCAGATCAAGTGGCGGTGGCTTTCCGGAAAGACAAACTACAAGTCATTCCTCCTTCGTTCAGCCCTCAAACCCCTCGAGACACCTTAGCCTTGAACTGGGCGAATTCATATATGCAAAAGACAAAGAAAAATAGAAATTAAATCAAACCAAAATAAAAAAATTATAGAAATTAAATTGCTAGAAAAAATGAATAACAAAAAGAAAGAAAATAAAACAAAATAAAATTGGTGGATCAGCTCTAGTGGCGGCAGTTGTAGGTTGGACGAATTGCTTGCAGGAACCCCTCCTAATAAGAACTGGGTGTCTCCGTTCCTGTAACCAGCCTTGGCCTTGTGAATTGGGTTAACCAACCCCTTCTCAAGGGCCCTTGGGGTCCTTTTTATAGAGAAGGATGGAGAAAGCTAGGATTAGAGAGAAAGAAAGGGGCGGCTAGTGGGTTCATGCAGAAAATGGGCACCCCTAGGTTTTAGGAATGGAGGGATAGGATTAAACTAGAGGGATCCTATTGCTATAATGAAAAGGAGAGGGCACCTATAAGTATGGAGGGTTGGGATTTAATCTCCTAGGGTTGAATGGTGGGGATTAGGAGTTAAGTGGCACCCTACGGTTTGAATGATAAAGAGATGGCACCCTAGAATGGAGGGTGGAAATTGCAAGGTGAAGATCTAAGGGTATGAGAGGTTGTTAAGGCTTGGATGGTTGAGATTAGATGTTAGAGAGGAGTGGAAGGTGAATATTTAGTAGTTAGGGGCAGCTAGGGTTTGTTAGAGGTGAAAAGAATGAGTGGGGAGGTTTCCTAAGGTTTGTTAAGGAGAGGGGAGTATGCTAATACAATTGGAGGGGCACCTTTTTGGGTTTAGCATATAGGAGACGCCCTCCTGTGCTCAGTTTTTCACAGAAACACCCACTCTCTCAGCTGGAATTCTCACAAGCTTTCCAAAATCTACAGAAAACTTTGTAAATTTCCCAGTTTTTACCCATAATTTGCACAGGGACCCTCAGAGGGCATAACATTGAATTTAATTGGAAAAAAGGATATAGATTAGTCAATCTAAGGTCTAAAATACCCCTAAAATGATGCCCTTAAGGCATCAAAATATAGAGTTATAACTTAACCATTGATGCTTCCTTAGCAATGCAGCCTTAAAATTAAATGAGTAAAGAGATCATTCCCATTGCAAGATTGATAAAATTTTCCAAGTATCCTGATTCCAGAATTCTCAAACTTTGTGTAGATCAGTATTGGATTTAAAGGGTAAAACGAACATACTTTGAACATTATAGAAACTTGGCTTAAAAATCTTATATACCCTTCCATTTGCAAATATCTCGACAAGCTCAGATTAATTTTTAAAATCAGGCGGGTGTTCTTCTTATCATTTCTAACAGTGGATTTCTACCCCTAAACTTGATATCCAGACACACTTTTATTGCTTCCATTGTTTGACGCGAATCTCAACACTTGACACAGGTGAAGAGACCCGGTTACTAAGTGTTAGGTAAGTTTCTTTGTCATTCTCTTTCCCATTTGATACGAATCTCGACACTTAACTTAAGTGAAAAGACCCGATTACTAAGTTTAGGGTGTCCATTGACCTTCTATTCTCTCTCTCTCTCTCTCTCTCTCTCTCTTTTGCTGTGTGTAAAATTCAGCATTGTTTGGGGTAGTACACTATCTCTATTAATTTGAAGAACTTTTCGTCTGATTTCACAATCTTTCTCTTCTTATCTTTACAAGGGAAAACTTGGGAGTATTTTCAATTTCTAAACAGTTTTGACAACATTCAAATAAGATCAATTTAACTCTTGTCACTTGTTACCAATCTCTACAAAATTTAATATTATTTTATTATTTTTCTCAACTTTTTCTGTTCAGGAATCTCTTTTAATGGAAAAAATTTTAAATTTTTAGTGAAATTTTAAATTCTACATATTTAAAGGCTTAGCTTCTCATTTAAAAAAAAAAATCTCTCAAATTTTCAAAATTTTATCTCTTTCCTCACCCCCAACTTAAATGCCATTGTCCCAAATGACATGAATAAATGATGCAAAAGGGACTTAGGCCAAAGGGAACAATCAAGAGGTAAGGATTCAATAGGGTTTAGGATTTGCCAATTGAATTCTGAAACTTATTCAAAAGAAAAGACAAATTCTATCACGACAACTAAAATAAAACTTTGTTGGGTTGCCTCCCAACTAGCGCTAAGTTTAACGTCTTCAAGTAGACACATTCACTCATTTTTCACATCTACACTTCCAGACTTGCTTTCTTCTTTACACAGACAGGACTCAGATTGGGCTAACCAAAGGGTAGACAGGGCATCTACAAGGTCATCCACTACATCTACCTTGAACTCATATTCCCTAGGGTTTGGATACTTAGTGGCACTAAATACATTTAATCAGACTTTCTGCTTCCCAATTGAAATGTCCATTTCTCCTGATTTACAGTTGATGTTCGCATTGGCAGTTGCTAAAAATAGACGTCCTAAGATTATTTGGTTATGGTTCCGTTCCTTAGTTGGGGTCATGTCTAGGATGATAAAATCCACTAGGAAGTAACAATCCTCTACTCTGACAATGACGCCCTCAATAACACCTCAAGGAGTCTTGACTGATCGATCAGCGAGTTGCAGAATTATCGGGGTAGGTTTTAACTCGTTGATCCTAAACCTTTCATAAATAATAGAGGGGAGCAGATTTACACTGGCCCCAAGATCCAGTAGGGCCCGATTGAAAGTGATTACAGAGATGACACAACTTATTAGAGGAGCACCAGTGTCTTTCATTTTCCGGGGGAATTGGTTTAGGAGAACCGCAATAACATCTGTTGAGAACATCATTTTTTGTGAGAACGATTGTGGCGCCCTCTTTTGAGTACATAGCTCTTTCAAGAACTTGGTGTAGGCCGGGACATTTTGTATTGCATCGAGGAAAGGGATGTTAATATGGACTTGCTTGAATAACTCTTTGATCTCCTCGTTGCGAGTCTCTTTCGTCTTTCACAACGGGTCGAGTGTGAGTGTGGTAGGAAAAGGGAACCACAGGTCAGTTCACTATAGGTTATTCTTCTAAAATTTCCTTTCCTTTTTCTTCCCCCCAACTTATGGTTTTCTTGCTCATTTTCTTCTTCACTAATGTTTTTAAATTTCTTTTTCTCAGATCTCTAAAATTCACCCACTCCTTAAGGTCGTAATAGCGTTGGCATTTTCAAACTGAGGGTTCTTAGAAAGTGGTTGAATCTACTGTGGATGAAAACCTGGTGGCTGATTTCTACGATTTGCAATCGGTTGACTCGGTAGTTTTCCTATTTCTCTCCTCGCATTGGTTTCGGATAGCAGTCCTATTTGGTTCTCTAATCTAGCAATTGACTACTGTTGAGTTAGAATCAGCTGCTAAAACTGCCTGAATTTGTCGTCAACTGTACTGGTCTGAGGAGGTTGTGGGTAAACCTAATAAGGTTGGATCAGCTGGTTCCTAGAGTAAGTTTGCTGGAATTGGCTCTGCACTTATGGCTTCTAAAATTGTTGGGCCATGGAGTTAGATGGATGGTACTGCTGGGATTGTGTGTTTTGTTGATGTGTCCACCAAGAAAAGTTATGGTGATTTCTCCACCCAGGGTTGTAAGTATTTGAAAATGGGTCATTATTAGGCCTCAAGAAAATCTGGACTGCTTGAACATATTCTTGGATAAATGGCGGAAACTGGGCCGTCGTTGGACAATCATCAACTTGGGGGCCAAGCTGGCACAAATGGAACAAACTTCAGGATAAGGTGTAAATGGGCCCAATTGCTGGTTATAGGTGAACAATTAATCAAGCTTTTGGGCCATAAGATCTACCTTGTCCAATTTTCTAGAGATTGCTTTCAGGTCCATTCTTGCTTCGGGCTCTATATTGTTCCTGACTTCGTAAAGCCCTGCCCTCTTTGAGGGTCCCACCGACCTCTCATAGGAATATAATGATGCATTGTTGATGGAATTTTCACGCAATGTTTCGAAAAGAGAATACGCGTCATCCTCACTTTTACTCATAAATGTCCCCCCACAGGATGCATCTTCCATTTGCCTGTAGAAGGTTTGTACAATTTGCCACTTGGACAGGCCATGGTGTGGGCACTTTCTCAACAACTCTTTCATTCTCTCCCAAGACTCGTGAATTTGTTCACCCGGTGTTTGGGTAAATCCAGTGATGGCTCTTCTCGTGGTGTTGGTTCGTCCTATAGGGTAAACTTTCTAAGGAATTCTTACTGCATTTCTACCCAAGTTCAAATAGGTCTCGTTATAGTTCCCAACCATTGATTGGCCTTGTCTTTCAAGGAGAAGGTGAAAAGAGTTAATCTAAGGGCATCGTCGTAAAAGTTTTGGATTCTTATAGTGGAACAGATTTCCAAAAACTCATATATGTGTTTGTATGGGTCCTCACTTGGGTTCCTGTAGAAAGAGGGGAGCATCTGGATTGTGCTTGATGTAATCTCACACTGCAAGGCTTGGGTATCCGGTAATTGTATGCAGGATGAAAGGTTATACTGGGTCAGAGTGAAAAATTCCTTCAGCTTTCTGGGTTGTTCCTCATTAATCTCAACCATTTGGTTACATTGCTGGTGATAGAGGTATCTCTCTATCTCAGGTATGGGTTCTACGATTTCTCTCCTCAGAGATCTCTTTCCCAGCATACAACTCAGAAGTATCTTTTTCTTCTTTTTTGAAATTTGAAATTTGAAATTTTAATTTCAAATTTAGATTTTAAAATTTAAACTCAAATTTGAATTTTTAAATTTTTGATTTTCTCTTTTTTTATTTGAAATTTAAATTCAAATTTAGATTTTGAAATTTAAATTATTGTAATTTAAATTCAAATTTGAACTTTTAAATTTTAAAAAAGATGCAAGCATTTTACACACGGCCTAGGGGCTGACCTAAGGTTTCCTAAACTAGTGGTTCAACCAATGTGAATCTTCTTAGATTCACTTGGAATTACACCACTTCCTTTGGTTAGCCAGGTAAAAGGTGGGGATGTGGGAGGCTCCCCTTGCTATCACAAGGACCTAATTGAGTAACCGCAAAACCGGCTAGGGCTTAGTCGGTTAACCTCTTTCCTTAGACACCAACCGCCGGTTATGGAAAGTAATTACAAGCTTCCCTAAAAATTCAGTACACTTTTGAACTAAATGTGTGAGGCCTCCTAAAGGATCTTGCTATCCAAATTTTAAATTAAAGTTTAGGGTGAATCGCACATGAAAGGGTGGTGATTTTTGGGCCAAGGAATGGTGATGAAATCCCCACCTTATCTTATTTAAATTGGATTGCCCTTAAATGGATTAACAAAAAAACACAATAAACAAAAGAAATGTAATTAATTACAATGCATGAACAATTATCTCTAACATGCAATTCAGCAATAAAATAATAAAATAAATTAATTCAGAAAACAGAGCAATTAAAAAAAAATGAAAAACCCTAACACATTAACAACTAACAAGATGATTTCAGCAATTAAATAATCCTATATGATTTATGCTCTGAACATTTCAAACCCAAAATGTTGGAATGCAAATGCAAAAAATTTTAAAATATTATTTTTTTTGAAATTCGAAATTTGAAATTTAAATTCAAATTTTGAAATTTAAACTCAAATTTTGAAATTTAAACTCAAATTCAAAATTTTGAATAATTTCATAATTAACAATTAATTACTCAATTAAATAACTAATTAGATCTAAGGATGAAACAAAAGAGAAAAAAATATAGTCGAATCTATTAAGAAATAAAAATAAAAATGAATAACCAAAGATTCGAAAACACTAATCTACCAAGATTAATTCAAAAATAAAAAGAAAAATTAGAAATAAGTTGGGATGACCACACCTGAATCTCTACCCAATTTTTTTGTTTTTTTTTTTTTGTGCGCAGTTCAGCAATGTTTCGACACCTCACCTTCGACTGCTATGCCCTGCGTAAACAAAGAAGAATTATGAGAGTTTTATTTCCAAAGATAAAAAAACTAATGAAATAAAAAAATAATGTAAACTGATCCGAAACAAAGAAATAAAAAATTTCAATCCATTGCTTCCCTAGCAATGGCGCCAAAAACTTGGTACACCCGGGATGTGTCGTCAAACACCCAGCATACCAGTTTAATAATTTATATTTTTCCAATCCTCAAAACTAAATAAAGAACGCAGTTTAGTGGTGAGGAAGGGGTCGAATCCTCCGGGAGGCAAGGTTAAAAATTAGTATTTTGTTCCGGACAAATAAGAAAAAGAAAACAAATTTGGGATTTGCATAAAATAAGAAAATAAAATTTATTAAATCTGAAATTAAATATTTAGAATTGAGAAAGACAAGAAATTAAATTCAGAAATTAACTAGAAAATAAATAAAAATATGTTGAAATTCGAATCCAGTGGCTATAGCTTTTCGGGAAGACAAACTACAAGTCGTTCCTCCTCTATTCAGCCCTCGAACCCCTCAAGACACCTTAGCGTTGAACTGGGCAAATTCAGATCTGCAAAAGACAAAGAAAAACAGAAATTAAATCAAACCAAAATCGAAAATACCATAAATTAAATTGCTAGAAAAACTGAATAACAAAAAGAATGAAAATAAAACAAAATAAAAATCATGGATCGGCTCTAATGGCGGCAGTTGCGGGTTGGACGAATTACTTACAAGAACCCCTCCTGACAATAACTGGTTGTCCTCCTTCCTATAACCCTTGAACCACTCAAGAAGCTTGGCCTTGTAAACTGGGTTAACCAACCCCTTCTCAAGGGCCCCTGGGGTCCTTTTTATAGAGAAGGGTGGACAAAACTGGGATTAGAGAGAAAGAGAGGGGCGGCTTGTGGGTTTATGCAGAAAATGGGCGCCCCTAGGGTTTAGGAATGGAGGGTTAGGATTAAACTAGAGGGATCCTACGACTAGAGTGAAAAGGAGAGAGCGCCTATAAGTATGGAGGGTTGGGATTTAAGCTCCTATAGTTGAATGGTGGAGATTTGGGCGCCTAGGGCTGGAAGGTGGAGATTAAAAGGAGTGTGTGACACCCTAGAATGGAGGGTGGAGATTGCAAGGTGAAGATCTAAGGGTATGAGAGGTTGCTAAGGCTTGGATGTTTGAGATTAGATGTTAGGGAGGAGGGGAAGGTGAAGATTTAGCAGTTAGAAGCAGCTAGGAGTTGTTAGAGGTGAAAATAATGAGTGGGGAGGCACCCTGGGGTTTGATAAAGAGAGGAGAGTATGCTAATACAGTAGGAGGGGCACCTTTCTGGGTTTAGCAGATAGGAGGCGCCTTCCTGTGCTCAGTTTTTTCACAGAAACACCCCCTCTCTCAGTTGGAATTCTCACAATTTTCTCAAAACCTGTAGAAAACTCTGAAAATTTCCCAAATTTTACCCAAAATTTGCACAGGGACCCTCAAAGGTCACAACATTGAATTTAACTGGAAAGGGGTACAAACTAGTAAGTCTAAGGTCTAAAATACCCCTAAAATGATGCCCTTAAGGCATCAAAATACAGAGTTATCAACCTTCCCGCCTAGAGATGCTGCTTTGAGGGCATTTTGCATCGTCGTTGGTAATAGCTTCGATATTAGGTTTTGCTTCCACGACGTGTTGCCAACGTTGATCATGATGATCCTTCATAGAGGTTATGTGAAGATCTAAACTCAGACTTGGGTTCAGATCTGAATTCTGCTGATTGTAGGTTTGCATTCTGCTAGGTTCAGATTTGAGTTCATATGAACTCAGACTTGAACCTACTCAATTCTGATTGATATTTTGAAACATCAGACTTGTCTCATGGCTGGAAATGTAGCAAAGCATGAAAGAAATTTTGATGTAAACTCAAATTTGAATTTAGATCTGAGCTCAGCCGGTTGCAGGTCTGAATACATTTGGGTTCAAATCTCAGACCTGAACCCACTCTATTCTGATGTGAATTTGGGTAGTAACAGCACCCAAGTCATGATTTGATACATCAGACTTGCCTCATTGATGATATTGTGGGCCATGAATGGTAAAATCAGATCTGAAGTGCATGAGAATCTGAGGTAGTATGAGATCTGAATTCTTTGTGGACTGATGTTTTGTTTTAGATCACTTGCACCCAATCTGAAATTTCTGAAGACTATTGCTTTGATTGGTTGGGACTGATGTTTGTGAGGCCAGAAAGGTCCAAAAAGAGCTTCATATTTTTTATTGTAATGTACTAGCATTCAAATCTGAATGAAGGCTGCATACAGTATAAAGTTGCAGATCTGATTTCAGGTTACTGCAATCACTTAATATGAGCCACATCAAGCTTGGATGTCCATTACTAAATTTAAAGCTTTTGATGGCCAACTCTGATTTCTAATAAAGTTGCAGACCTGAAGTGCAGGTAGTTTGATATGAGATCTGATCTAAAATATTACGGACTGAGTTTGGTTCTGTAATGCTGCTAACATCCAATCTGAATTACAACTGCTAACAATATCAAACATTGCAGACCTGATTTCAGGTCTTAGCAATTATTTGATATGTATGAGCTATACAGGTTTGGACTTCAATTGCAGAGCTTAAAAACCTTAAACCAAGCTTAACTCAGGTCTGGTTACAGTTTATTTCAGGTTCTCTTAATATATTTTAAGATTTCAGCTCAGATCTGATATCAGCCATATAGTATAACAAATCTGATCTCAACCTTAATGGATTTATATTGCAGCGTATACCAGATCCCAATGGGTGAGTATGAGATATACAATAACAACTTAGATTTGAATGATTGTTTGTTGTCTTATCTATGGACTAACAATACCAAAAAGTTGCAGATTGGAACTCACCCAAATTGGATCTGAATTCGTATGCCGTAATTAATTAATGTAGATAAGGCATGCAATTTGGAACTTTGAATAAGATCTGGATCCCAGTCCTAATTCAAATCAGATCTGATTCCAGCCCTAAAGTTTTTGATTTCAGTTTTGTTTCAGATCTGTCTGGAGTAGATCTCTGAATTGCTGATTGCTTGGCCTTTTGTATTCTTAGGTAATATATCAGTCTATACCTTGTAAATTGCTGCTAGATTAGGATTACAGATTGGTTAAATTATATACATTGTTTTGAATTGTGTATAATAGTCTTTTTATTGCTTGGCTTAGATTATTATTAGTTAGAATAAAGCTTCTGATCTCTCCTTCTAGTTTGAAGTGATTTTTAGGAGATTTGAGTGGGTGATCATAGTGACAGGATCAGCCCCTTTGTAGGACAAAGCGAATGATCGGGGATGCACTCTCTGATGGAAACCTAAACTGCCAGTAGTTGATTTAAACAGTTGAAATTTGTTTTGCAAAATATAACTATATAAAGATATACATACATATATATATATTATGGTTTCAAAATGTTTGCAAAAGGTTTTAATTCCCGGGATCCATTTGAGTAGAGAGTGTAGCACTGCACCTTGTAGCCGAGAGAGGTGTCCGGTCTAGTCGGGCAGTGTTTGATCATTATGGGTTGAGAGGTTAAGTATAAGACCATTGAGGGTGTTACTTGATGGGCAAATCTTGCATCTGCCCACAGTCCTTGGGTTTTCATAAGGTGGTTGGACCCAAGGACCATTTAGTGTAAATGTTGGGCCCATGAAGAGCCCATGGTGATGGATTTAGGGGTTCACTGCCTCCTACAGTGAACACTGTGTCATCTTCGGTTCGTGTTGAAGAGTCGTCCGGCTGATTCTGCTTCACCTCACACTGTGTCATTTTTAGTGGGAGCAGATTTTGGTTTTCTCCTTGGGCGTAAACACCTTCATTGGGAGTTACTGTTACTCTGTATCAGGTATATCCCGTTCCTCCCTTTTTGTTTCAGATCTGGTCTAGTTTGGTTTCAAAATTGATCATTGAAAATGTCATTTTTCTAAAATAGGGAATGCGATTCCTACATGGGAGAGAGAGAGGAATTTTTGAAATTTCGCCCAACCTTCCTACAGGGTTTGGCCATCCATATGATGGATCTCTTATGCCTTCACTCTCCTCTGCTCTCGTCACACTTTCTTCATCGAAAATGATGAATAATAACCTTTCACTTTGTTTAGCTTTTGTGGGATGCAACCGGAGGTGCACCACGAGCTGGGTCATGAACGATCTTGGTGACGACACCCTTGAGTTATCCATTGCACTCACCAAAGTCAAGGCTTCTAAATATGGCTGGTCTCTTCCGGTGGTGGGTGTGGGACTTGAAAAACCTGAAACCCTACAATGAACTCAGCTTAGAAAAATTA
Source organism: Nelumbo nucifera (assembly GCF_055504915.1). Lineage (NCBI taxonomy): Eukaryota > Viridiplantae > Streptophyta > Magnoliopsida > Proteales > Nelumbonaceae > Nelumbo > Nelumbo nucifera. The sequence continues at coordinate 195,882,087 of NC_142649.1, forward strand.
AAAAAAAAATCCAAGAGATAGGGAGAGAAAGACAGCCAGATACCAAACACAAGAAGGAAGAGATGAGGACGGAGAAGAAGCTTAACTGAGAGATTTTATTCTCTTTGGATGTGAACCGACATTCTTTTTATAAATCGTCATTACCAGGAACTTGAGAAAGCTCCTTGTTTCTCCTCTGTTTATTCTTAGCGGTGGTGGTAGTAGTTGGTGGCGCCAATAACCAATGGAAGGAGGTTAAATTTTCATCAGTTAGGCTTTATTTTGAAAATTTGAGGAATAATGGAAGGCAAATTCAATAGTTCATTTTTTTTCGTTAGCACTTAGCAGCGATGTCAATTGTCAAAAACAATAGGATACTTAAAGACAATATGTAAAAAAAAGGATAGAATTAGTGAATTAGTGGTGGGTGTCGAATCCAACGAAAGATAAAAAGTCTTGCTCGAAGTGAATAATTTGTATATAGTGATGAGCAAGGTCGTCTCCACAGGGATTGGGTGGATTTATTTCCAAATATACGAAAAAGGGGGTTGTGAAGATAAAGAAGATAAGATGAAATAAAAGAAAATAACATAAAGCAAAGATAAAATTGATGGACGATAGCTTCTAGTTGAAGGGACAAGTTCAGCTTTAATTCTTATCATTGATCCTTGATGCAAGGATAAATTCATATGTTTACGAATAAATTGGTTATAGCCATTAACAAGCTCTAACAACCACCCTCTACTTGTATTATTCGACAATCAAAACAAGCTCTCTGATTGCTTCTCTTATTAATAGACAGTCCTAAACAAGCTCTTAGGATTTAATCTATTAATAGCATTAAGGGGGGAAAGACCCAATTCTAGTCAGCGATCTAACAAGCTCAGACCGTTTAAACCAGATCATATATTTCCCTAACATAGATCGAAAACTTTTTTGCAATCAATTTATGTTAGTTGCCACTTTGATTAAACCTACCAATCATATACAAAATTGGAGGTTCAATCGGCCATAGATTATTCTCATTGAATGAGCAATGGCCCTTTTTGCTTAATCAATAAAAATAATCTTTATAGGAAATCACAGAAAACATATGAATACCCATAAACAATGAACTGAAATAAAAATCAATTAGATCTTACAATGTTATAGAATCAAGCTTCCCTAACCCTTCAACCAGAAAATAAAACCTTACAGACACTTCACAGTGTTATAGAATCAAGCTTCCTCCTTGGTTGTTGATTGGTCTTTTTGAAGGCTGAAGCTCTCTTGGAGGATTGGATGATGCCTTTGGGTGCTAGTCCGCCCCCTTCATATAGACTTAGGAGGGAGCTGTCTCCTGCTCCTCTAAGGAGATCTTTTTTCATTGGGAGTTTAGTTCTCTAATAGATGAAGCCTAGATTAGATCTAATCTACTCCTATCTCTTAACTAGTAATCTTAATCTCTTTTATCTTTCTAGAAATACAACAGAAAATTAAATCTGATAGGACTCTTTGATGATTCTTATTCATGCATACAAAATTTGTATTGGGCTTTCTCAACGAATTGGGCCGCTGCAATGCTTCTCTGTGAATTGGGCTTTTGCTGCGAAGTGGGCTTCTCTACGAATTGGCTTAGACTTCGGGCTCGGTTTTGACCTCAATGATTTCCGATTATATCAAAAATCAAAACATGAAAGTTGTAAAGTTTTTCCTTATCCTTCCAATGCATCTTGAACCATATCGATCGGATCCCGGATGGGAGAGTTATGCCCAGATTACCGCACGGCGCCGAAACTGTGTCAAATTACCCGATTAGCCTTGTTTTTTACCTAACGCCTCTTTCGTGCCCTAAATCGAAATACAATAATAATGAGTCCAATTTGGTACTAAATAAGTGTAAAAGGCTGAATATTAAGGGATAAAAATATGATAATTTTCACTCTCATCAATTAGCTAAACCATAAGGATAATTTAAGAAATTTAACTTTAATTTTTGTCCAATTGAATTGTTTTGCTAAACTAATTATAATGATAACCTCATTTTCCTAAAAGCTTGAACCTGTCTAATCCAAACAAGTTTTACATGGGAAACAATTGCCTAGTAATTCATGTATCCAAGTAAGTGAAAACGAACAGGACCTTAGAGTTTAAAGCATGGGTTTAAAAAATGACCTAGAAATGGAACCATTCTAGCCACCGGTTTCTGGGTTGATAGTTCGATTGTCCGGTTCGAGTGGACGATCCATTATGACAAAAAAATAAAAATTAATTAAAAATAAAAAAGCTAAAACCGTTGAATGGGTCGATGGTTCGACCATCCAAGTCAACAGGTTGTTGACTTTTTCAATGGTTTTTTTACCAAATACCAGGTTTGGGGTAAAACGGGACTGATTGCTTGAATGGTTCTCGGGTTGAACAGTTTGACTGTTCGGGTCAATGGTGGTTCAAAAACCTTTTCAGGGTTTATATATTGAAATCAAGAAACCGACAAAAGGACAAAATTTTCGATATTAATAATGCATTTGGGTAAAGTTGATTTTCATTCATGTCGGAATTATTAAAGTTGTTACTGTTGACATGATATTTATAATTTGCCTCATATTTTTACTTTTTTAGCATATAACTTTAATGAAATCAAGCCAAAAATCTCCCCCTCTCGGGGGTTGTCTTATTGTCTAGCCCCTTTCCTATAAAAATAAAAAATGCAAAAAATAAACACTTTACATTTGGTGGGGCTTGGGTCTAATTAGGGGTGTCAATGGATCGGTTTTGGGTTGGACATTGTCCAAAGCAAAATCAATGTGGACGGATTGGACGGACCAACAAGATATATTAAATTGGATCAGTCTAGACTTAATGGTCCAAAATATTTATTGGATTGGATTGGACCGGTCCATCCGTAATGAATTTATATTGAATTGAGTCAATACCTGGTCTATTGATAGAAGATAAGAATATAGGTGTCAATGGGCCATCTTAGGATTGGAGCCAATATAAATTATATCAAATTTGAATAGATTTGGTGGTCGAAACATTGAATCGGACTAGTCCAAAATATTCTTTGCCATCATTGGATTAGATTGGACCTTGTCCATTTGTAATGGATTCACATTGGACTGGATAGACCAATTAACACCCTTAGGTCCAATTGGGCTTCCTAATGCCTTAACATACCTTCCTACCAAAAAGGGAAAAACAAGCCTTGTCCTTCGTGAGCGCGTCCTAAAATTTTGCTAGGCCCTTACTTTAGTCTTGTACCCAGCCTGAAACCCAAGAATTTGAACTTATACCCAATAAAATTTCTAGTTGAACGGGCAGGTTTTGGTTTGGCCTACCCCAAGTTTCAACCCTAATTCTATGGCATTCCGATGAAATTTAACCTTTAGGTTGTGTTTGGTTGCAATGCAATTTTATTTGCATTAGTACAAATACATGAGAGTGCAAATGTAAAAAATGTAAATTCTTGTTTAGTTTAGTTTTGGATTTTACTTTATTCTGCTTTATGTCTTAATTTACTTCATTTGTACTGCAATAAAACAAAATAAGTTAAAATTTGAAACTAAAATAGGTCAGAATTTACACTCAAATCATTTTGCATTGCCATGGTTCTGCATCAGTGCAAATTTATTTGCATTGCAACCAAACACTGCTTTAAGTTGGAACTTGTTGAATGCTAAGTTTTGATCATTATGATGGTTGGCAAGGTTCATGATTCTAAATGTGTTAATAGTCCTTAGGTTGTGTTTGAGTGTAAATTCTGACCTATTTTTGTTTCAAATTTTAGTTTGTTTTGTTTGATTGCAATGCAAATGATGTAAATTAAGAATAAAGAAAAACCCAAAACAAAATTAAATGAGAATTTGCATTTTTTTCATTTGCACTCCCATGCGTTTGCACTAGTGCAAATAAAATTGTACTTCAACCAAACACAGCCTAAGGCTTAGTTTGGAAGGAGTACAAATACAAATATGTATGCAAATACATACAAATTAATATCAAATACAAGGTTATGCACTCTACATATTTGTATTCGTACTCCTTCCAAACTGAGCTTGAAAAATTTAAAAGAAATCTACTTGCTTGAGAACCATGCGCAAGAGAAAAAAAGAGGAAGAGAAAATAGATGGACAAATAGAAAAAGGAGGAGGATAAAAAATAAATGAGTTAGATTTTCCTCATGGAGGTATGGACGTGAAGTCAAGTGTTAACATTGTATAATAAAGATGTAATATTTCTAGATTGTATACTAAACCCAAGGTTCAAAATCTCATCACGTATCATTTTATTAGCTCATATATGTCACATCGATGGATCACCAAAACACAAAATTGGGATGTTTCAGGGTTTTGACCTATTTCAGGAGGTAGAAAGGCCTAAGATTTACCCCTGCATATATTTGAAAAAGGAGAAACTAAAAAAAAAAAGCCAGTGCATGGTTCAAAGTACCATACACCCCTACCACCATAACAGGGTGTGTATCAACACTTTGAACTCGACTAACCTAAATAGCGGGTTAGTATGGCCAATGAGAAGGCACACATGGGACCCATTGACACAATGTGGATAGCCTATTTACCTATTGATGTTGTCTAATTCAAGGTGTCTCAAACTGAGGATGCAATCAGATAATCATACCAAATAAATGAAATTGAGATGGAAGGCTGAAGCCGCTCATTGAAATCTGCACCCAAAAGGGAAGGTCAAAGGCCCAAGGAATTGAAGGGTAGGTGGTCGGACCAAGCAGGTAAGAACAATGTTGGTCCAAGCTGAAGAGGTAAAGCAGAGGTATAAAAGTCCAAAAGTCCCTTACCCTGAGTGAAGATTACCTATTTATAACTGGAGATCCGTGTTCTACTCGGACGAGGCTTTCAGGGTTGTCGGTATGAGGTTGCACGCTGAGGTCTTCGGGATGACTCCTCTTTCGCGGCGGGGTTAGCTTCCTCGTCTGTGTGGGACACTCCTTGGTCGCACTTATCTATCTCGCATGGTGCCGACATGGCTAGAAATAAGATGGTCGCGGCTTGGCGTGGAAGAACTTTGTGGTCCTCGACTGAGGAACTTTAACTTGTCAATTGATTTTGCTTTTCTGAGTTGAGTGGCTTGGGTGAAGCCGATTTTCTAGGTGAACTAGTCGGTTTGATGCTCATGCCATTTCCGAGATGGGTTGGCTTATGCGTCGTTTCGTCTTCTCGAGGTTATGTGCGTGCGGAGTGCGGCGTTGAATCAATGTCGCCGATTCAACTATATCTAGACTGTTGGCTAGATTTATAAAAGATGGGTGAAGAGTCATTTCACTTTGTCATTTGCAAAGAGTCTGCCCATTAGAGTTTGGTGAGAAATAGTCCTCGGATGGTGCTTCGGTTATTCAGCGGTGTAGTATTAATTTCTTCTAGTAAGATGTCCTCGTCTTCTCGTTCTTCTTGTTCGTCCTCTTCTTCTAGCATGTCAAGTAGTGAGTTCGAGTAGAGGTCTCATGTCAAGGCTACCGCGTTCATGGTCCGTGAGACCGATGGCCATGGGGCCGAGGTAGATAGACTCGGGGGTGAGGTTGAAGCAGTGGAGGAGGCCACAGTTTGAGGGATCAAGGTCGACAATGCCGGACTGGAGGTTGTGTCAGAAGAGGGGCCCAACACCCCTATCACAGTGCTAAGGTGGTACCGCGTCTAGCCAATCCAGTTAATGCTTAACTCCTTTAGGTATCTGGTCGGCATCATCCGCTATTGCTTGGTTCATGACATAGATATCACCCTACCGATGTTTACTTATTTCTTGCACCTAAAGAAGCACCAGTAGGGTTACTACTATTTCTCTGTTCGACAGCAGAACAAAGTGCTCATTGGGGCTCCCTCCTCAGTGAAGCACCGGAATGAGAGATTCTTCTTTGTGCGCTGCCTAGGGGGTTGGTCATTCCCCGCTGAGCTTTGTGTTATGAGGACCAAGGTGAAGGTGCCAACCGAAGCCGAGCTTTCTAGGGAGTTGGCATCCATACGGCAGGTAGAGAGGATAGACGTGTAGGAGTACATGTCATTCTCGATGTTGATCCATGATGGGCTGATGAGCAGCACGACCAAGCACTACTTGTCCGGTTTGTAGGTTGTATGGTCTTTCCTTTTCTTATTTTGATTTCATCTCTACTTTGTACTGACTTTGTGGCGAATTGTGCAAGAATAGACATGGCTGGTGTTGAGGAGATGACTCAGCGTATGAGGGTCGCGGCAGAGAGAAGAGCATAAGCGGCTAAGGTTCTGAGTGCACAGCCCAAGGTCGCCAAGCAGTTGGGGCTGATGCCTTGTCATGGTAAGAGATTGAGGCTCCTAGAGGAAGTCATTATCATCGACTCTGAGGAGGCCGTTGCTCAATTTGATCGTTTGATGCCACCAAGGGGGACATTCTGGAGTGTGTCATGGCCGAAAGCTCGACAAAGGTGTATGTGTCATGGTGGATTGTTCAACTGAGGGACACCCTTGAGACAGAAGGGGTGTCCAAGCAACTTGCACGGGGTCTGATGCTCCCTGACATTAGGCAGGAGGCCAACAGTCATACCAACGGCTTCCTAGAGAGTGCGGTTATGCACCAAGCAGGGGCGGAGAGTCATGCTTCTTCGGTTGTTAATTATTTCTCTTCGGTTGTTAATTATTTGTGAGTCGCGAGAGGCCGAGTATGAGCAGCTGAAGGAGGAGTCGTCTGAGTTGTAACACGGTGTCAAGGAGAGGGATGACACCGTTCGCAAGCTGAAGGGTCGAGTCCATGACCTGAAGGAGGCGCTGAATGCGCTAAGGAAGGAGCTCAGAGACGTCGAGGCAAGGATTACTCGAGCAAAGGAAGAGGGTGTCTCCGAGTACAAGGCTTCAGAGGCTTACCAGAACAACCTTGATGACTTCGCCACTAAATCTTGGTAGGAGGGATTCGCTCTCTACCGGTGAAGAGTCATGTGCCACTTCCCAAAGGTGGCTGAGGTTGTTGAGGGGTTCGACCCCCCTACACCTGACGGGGAGGACATTGTTGCCGATGTCCAGGAGTGAACCGAGGAGCCCCCAACTGACGACTAAAGTGCCCCACATTACCTTCTCTCTTTTTTTGTTATAATGTATGCAACTCAATATGCCAAGCTTTGATCGATGTAATTGACTTAGAAATTAATGAAAGACTTAAATTTTTGCCGAGCATTATTTTCAGTGTCTTTCCCTTTTATTGTTATGCTTTGGAGACGAGTTGGTTGTGGATCTCGGTCTTGTGTTGGCCAAGGTGTCTAGTGGCTGAGGTCATGAGTTCCATGGCCTTACTATTGTGCTAGTCGAGGTGCTTCCAAGCTCTTGATGTCTTTGGGTAGCTCGGTGGCGCCTGGTCTCGAGGGAGCCTTGTGTTTTGACTAGGCTAGCCATGTTCCTCAACTGGCTTTGCTCTAACAGTTTGTCAGTTGGGTGTGCGGAGCTCGATGGCTGTCCTCTTGGGGTGGAGACGCCATTCTTACATGGGCCTCGGCCATTTTAGGTCGGTTAGGTCTATTAATTGTACCAATTCAGCTCGGTGGTGCCATTGTGTGTAAGTGTGTGCAGTGATGAGTGTGTATTGTGCTTGGACACTTCAGTTGTTAGAGTTTGGCCAGGCGAGTTAGTGATGTGCCTGGAGACCTCAACCGTTAGAGTTCGGCTTGGAGAGTGTGTAGGGTGTGTTCATCGGTCATATGCAAAAATGTGAGACTTTATTGCTTAGATAATGTGGAGTTGGTTGCTGATTCCTTAGGTTCTCGATATTCTATTTCCTCAACATCGACTTCCCATTTAGTTTGTAGGTGCTTAGGTTGAAGACTTTGGTCACCCTGTATTAACCCTTCTAGTTGGGTCCGAGCTTCCCCTCTCTTGGTGTTGGTAGTATGACTTTGCAGAGGACGAGGTCACTAACTCCTCCAAACTTTAGAGTCACAATATTTGGCCATCCTATGCTATTGTGCTACCATCCTGAGGTGTGCTCAGATGCGGGCCTCCTTCACTAGGTCGAGCTCTACATGAAGATCTTCATTTTTTGTCTCGTCATTGTAGAGCTTAGTCCAGAGAGTAGGAGAACCGATTTCCATGGGGATCATTGCTTTGGATCCGTATGTTAGGCTGAAGGGAGTCTCTTCAGTGGTTGTCCATGGTGTTGTTGTATAGGCCCAGAGGATGCTTAGTAGTTCCTCGATTCATCTACCCTTGGCCATGTCAAGTCTAGTCTTTAGGCTGTGGAGTAATGTTCGGTTGGTCACTTCGGTCTATCCGTTGCTCTATGGTCAATGAACGGCTGTGGTCTAGTGGTCTATCTTCAACTTTTCACAGAAGGTCTCGTACTTCTAATCGATGAACTGGGAGTCATTGTCGATAATGAGGATCCGAGGAATACCGAAATGACAAATGATGTTCTACCATAAGAAGCTCTAGGCGTTCTACGTGGTGATGTATGCCAAGGGCTCGACCTCCACCCACTTTGTTAAATTCTCCACTGCAACGAGGAGGAACTTCTTCTCCCCAACCGTGGTAGGGAAGGCCCCAATGATGTCCATCCCTCATTGGGCAAAGAGCCACAGACTGGTAATGGGTGTTAGGGGAGCCGCTAGCTGGTGGTGAAGATTTAAGTGCCTCGGACAATGGTCACACCTCCTGACGAGAAGAGTTACATCCTGCTTCATGGTGTGCCAGAAATAGCCTTGTCGTAGTGCCTTATAAGCCAAGGTTCGGGCGCTTGGGTGATCTCCGCACATACCCTCTTGTATCTCCCTGAGGACGTAATCGACCTCTACTGGAGAGAGACACCTCAGGTAGGGGAGAGTATGAGTGATAAAGTTGTCCTCGGATAAGGCAGTACCTAGCTTACTTGTGGGATAGACTCTTTGCTTTGGTTCGGTCAACTAGGAGGGTTCCATCCTATAGGTATTGTATATGGGGTCCATCCACATGATGGCTCTTTCTGAACAACGAGGATTAGTAGGGTTGTGCTAGGGTGATTATGTTAAGGTATGCACGGGGTTAATTAGCGAGCTTTAAGAGTACATCAGCTCGGATGTTCTTAGCTTTGGGGATTTGCTGTATGGTGAAGTGTTTGAGCTGTTGAATGAGCTCCTACACTTTCTATAGGTAGCTCGCCATAGTTGACACCCTTGCTTCGAACTGGCTAATGACCTGGTTGACCACTAGCTTGGAGTCACTGAAGGCTTCAACTCACCTAGCTTTGAGGTCCATGGTGAGCCGAAGTCTGGCTATCAGGTCTTCATACTCGGCCTTGTTGTTGGATGCTTTGAACTTGAACCTAAGAGTGTGTTCCAGGATGGTGTTGTTTGGGTTGAGGAAGATGAATCCGGCTCCGCTGTCTTGTTGGTTGGATGAGTCATCCACATGAAGAGTCTAGGCTTGTGGGACTTTGGTTGGGTCTTGTACTAAGAAGGTGTACTCAGCCAAGAAATTGGCTAAGGCCTGGGCTTTGATGGCGGGCTGAGGCACATAGTTGATGTCGAACTCACTAAGCTCCACGTTCCATTTGATCAGGTGGCCAGATGTCTCCAGTCTCTATAGGACTTGCTTAAGTGGCTAATATGTGAGCACTTGGGCATTGTGCACCTGAAAGTATGGTCTGAGTTTTCTTGTTGAGGTGACTAGGATCAGGTTGACCTTCTCCATGTTTGAGTACCGTGTTTCTACACTTGTGAGGACCTTGTTGGTGTCGTAGATCGGCCTTTGGATCTTGCTTTCCTCCTTTACCAATACTGAGTTGACCACTTCGGTACTGGACGAAAGGTATAGTAGGAGTTGGTCTCCCGGGCTCGACTATGTGAACAGAGGTGGCGAGCTCAGGTAGCTCTTCAACCTGGAAGGACCGTTCATACTCCTTGGTCCACTAGAAGTCTTTTACTTTCTTTAATGCCTTGAAGAAGGGCAAGCATCGATTCGCGGACTTTGACATGAATTTGCTCAGTGCTGTTATTCATCCAGTGAGGCGTTGTACTTTTTTGTAGGTCTGTGGTGATTGCATATCGAGGACGGCTTGAATTTTTTTTGGATTTGTCTTGACCCACCTCTGCGTAACCATGAATCCTAGGAATTTACTGAAGCTGACGCTGAAGGCACATTTCATCAGGTTTGTCTTCATCTGGTACTTCCTGAAGGTGGCAAAGACTTCCTTTAAGTCGGCCAGGTGATGCTTGGATTTCTTGCTTTTCAGCAGCATCTCGTCTACGTACACCTCCATGTTCTGGTCGAGTTGTTCCCTAAATATATGGTTCACTAGTCGCTGGTAGGTAGCGCTGGTGTTCTTCATATCGAAGGGCATCACTTTGTAACAGTATAGTCCTCGGTTGATGATGAGGGTTGTCTTCTCTTAGTCGTCTAGGTGCATCTGAATCTGGTTGTAACTAGAGAAGGCATCCATAAAACTCAAGAGTTTGTGCCCTGTTGTTACATCGATGAGTTAGTCATTCCTCGGTAGGGGGAAGCTATCTTTTGGATGAGCCCTATTTAGGTCGGTGAAGTCAATGCAAATTCTTCACTTCCCAATGACCTTCTTGACCATCACCACATTCGCTAGCCAATCTAGGTACGTGACTTCTTGGATGAAGTTGACGTTGAGCAATTTCTGCACCTCTTCGTTGATTACCTGCCACCATTCCGAGGCAAAACTCCTCTTCTTCTACCTCATAGGTTGGTAGCATAGGTCGGCATTTAAGAGATGGGTGATGACCTTGGGGTTAATCTCGGGTATGTTTGTTGCCGACCAAGAGAACACATCGGCGTTATCTTTGAGGAGTTGCACTATGTCATCCTGAAGACAATCTTCCTAGAAGGACCTAACCTGGACCCCCTTCATTGGAAAGGGGTACCTGGATGAGGTCTTCCATAGGCTAACCTCGCTGTGTCTGCAACTCATCTCTCAGGTCCTTGTTCTCTGTGTTGAGCGCCTCAGCGGCACGTGGTCTTCCTCGACAAACTATCAGGTAGCATTGCCTTGCGGTCTTATAGTTTTCGTGAGCAACGCCTACTTTATATGGGGTTGGGAACTTCATAGCCATGCGATATGTGGAGACTAAGGTCCGTAGAGTGTTCAAAGTTGGTCGGTCGAGGATGGCATTGTATGGAGAAAGGACTCAGACAACTATGAAGTCAACCATTTCCGTGGTGGTGATGTTACTGTTCCCTATCAGCAGTGGTAAGGTGATCTTCCCCTGGGCAAGAGAGAGCCCCCAAAGAAACCCACCAAAGGAGTGTTGACTGGCGTGAGACGATCCCTCATGATGTTGAGCTATTCAAAGGCTTCTTTGAAGAGGATATCGACCAAGCTCCCTGTGTCGTCCAATATGCGTTGGACTTTGAAGTTGGCCACTTTGGCAGTTATCACGAGGGCATCATCATGTGGAGTTGGGACCCTCCTGAGATCATCATCAATGAAGGTGATCAGATCATCCTATTGTCGTCTTTTCTACTCCTTGTCTTTTATTTGATGTATCCTGGCATAGGCCTTGTGGCTGAGCTACTCTCCCCCGAAAGCCATTCTGTTTGAGATAAAAGCAATGACTCATGCTGGGGGAGCTCGGGTTAGTGGTGCGTTGGGGCAACATACTTCCTCCTTTGGCTTGTGCTCCTTGATGTCCACAAACCCGTCGAGGTATCCATGCTTGACGAGGTCCTCTAGGTGGTGGCACAAATCGTAGTTGCTCTCGGTCTTGTGGTTGTGGTCTCGATGGAAATCGCAGTATTTGTCTTGACTTCGTTTGTTGTTATGGGACTTCATTTTCTTGGGCCACTTGACAAAGCTACGATCGTGGATCTAAATCAATATCTCATAGTATAGTGTGTTCAAAAGTGTAAAGTTCTTGTATGTCGGCGGCGGGGTCCTCGGTCTTCAGTTAGGTTGTCAATCTTGACTTTTGCTTTCTCAATCCGACTTGCACTCATCATGGTCCTTTCTCTTCCAGTCTTGATGCTCTTTCTCTCTCCTTTGTAGTGTCTGGGCATCTTTGGCGTTCATGTACTTTTGTGCTTGCTTCATGAGCATCATTAGGTTGGGAGGAGGATTTTTCTACTGTGAGAAACTGAACGTGGAGGAGTGTAGGCCACTCATGATAGCTGTTACTGCCACAGACGGGTCAAGGGCTCGGACTTGTAGGGCCTCGGCATTAAACCTCGCCAAGTACTCTCTTAGGGCCTCTTCCTTCTTCTGTCGCACCTGCATTAGGCTGGCCAATGTCTTCTAGTGTCTCTGATTGGCACTGAACTATGCTAGAAACTACATCTCCAACTACTTCCAAGAGGATATAGACCGCAAAGGGAGGGAGGCATACCAAGTTCTGGTCACTCCGCGGAGGGTTGTGATGACAACCTTGCTCATTAGTCCTTTGAAGGAGCTATGCAACATCATCATGGCCTTGAATCCTTCGATGTGGTCATTGGGGTCCGAGGCTTCATCGTATTTCTCGAATTGAGGAGGTTGCCAACCACCTAGCAGAAGCTCATTCACAATCTCTTGAACGAAAACTGGTTCCTTCACGAGCTGGCTATGGTATTTTGTGGGTCGATCCATTTGAGGTGCCACGCTTCTATCTGCTTGGCTGCATTCCAATTCGGCTAGCCATTCTCTCAATTCCCTGATTTCAGCATCTTTGTCGGCTAGAGTCACGTCTACGAAGTTCTCTCCATTTTCAATTGTAGGTTGATCTTAGACCGAACTAGACTCGGCTATCAAGATTGGTAGTTGTGGTGGATGTTGGCCGAGCCATTCTTTCGCTGGTACTCGGGTGGTGCAGTGTGACTTGCTGTGAATGTCATGTGCTCGAGACCGGATTGGGAGTCTGGCCTTCTGGGTGACTGCTATCTTTCATGGTTGAACCTAACCCTGTGCCTGTCTGTGTGGCACTTTTTGGGGTCCTAGGTGTGAGGATCAACCGTGGTAAGCGCCTACACGGCAGGGTGAATGGTTTGGGGGCTTGAGGTGGCTGTCCCAACGTCTCTATTATCAGAAGAATTCGGTCGACATTTTTTGCATTACCTAGAACTACGCAAGATCGACCATGGTTTGTTGTTGGGGCTCCCAAGGTGGAGAGTTGTGGTGAGAATGGGATCCCCGAGATGGGGAGAGTGGTTTGATGTGTTTCTATGCATAGTTGTTATGAGTACATGGAAGGAGGTTTGGGTAATGGCTTTTTGTGCGTTTCCTACTGACGATGGCAATATGATGTTATCTTATCTGAGGTGTTCTGAAGAGAGGATGCAGTCAGATAATCCTGCCAACTGGATGAAACCGAGGTGGAAGGGTGAAGTCGTGCACTAGAATCTGCAACCAAAAGGGTAGGTCAGAGGCCCGATGAGTTGTTTCCCAAGTAGATATTCCGACGCTCAAGTCAATTGAATGGAATGGTAGGTGGTCGGGCCAAGCTAGTAAGAACAGTGCTGGTCCAAGCCGAAGAGGTAAAGTAGAGCTATCAAAGTCCAAAAGTCCCTTACCCTGAGCGGAGATTAACTATTTATAACAGAAGATTTGTGTTCTACTCATATGAGGCTTTAAGAGTTGTCGGGATGAGGTTGCCCACCGTGGTCTTCGGGATGACTCCTCTTCCTCGACGGGGTTAACTTCCTCGTTCGTGCAAGACATTCCTTCTTGGTCACAGTTATCTATCCCACGTGGTGCCGACATGGTATCCTTGGCCAGTTCAACCATAACCCAAACACCTGTAGGTTTGAATTCATGCCTCCTTATGATAGATGCCTTACAACCAACTTGACCATGAGTGGATGTGGATTGGTTAAAGAAAAGTTGAAAATAATGACACTTAAGTTCTTAGTTTAAATTGCAAGGTACCAATTGGCTGATTGGTAAAGTCTCCTACTAGTTGTACTAAAGAATTAGGACCGATTCCTGCGAGCACTTAGGTTGGGGGGTTTATTTGGGGGATGGACTACCCCACTGTATCGCCCCTTAGAGCCAAAAAAGTTCTTAGTTTAGACAATTCAATAGAGTCCATATTCTACTCTAAACAATGTTGGACTCTCTTAATTTAACTTTTAATTGCTTGCTTGATAATGACGTTATTATACCACTTCCCAAATTCCAATGCATATTTGCTAGTAAGAAAGCAACGCTAGGCATATCACCATTTTGTGCCAATTGTCCTCGACATGAAAAAAAAATGCATATTCCCTCTATCCATTATCCCATTAAACTTAGGTTGGGAGAAGTACACAATGCAAAATATTGTATACAATATTTTAAAACCTTTGTATTTGCAATTTTTCAAAACTAACCTTTAGTGGCAAAACAAATCTGATTTGATTTATTGACTCAAATAAATGACCCAAAACAGAGGCTTTCAATATCTTATATTGGTCTAGGTCCCATTCTTTTATATAAAGTGGGTTGTTATGTGTAAATAAAAGTCCATTTAATTTTCTAAATCTATACTATTATTAAAAGTGCGAATGGGAGTGTGAAATTTTTGTTTGACTAAAACACCTTAGTTTTTTAATTTTGTCACTCTCTAATTGTAAGAACAAAAATGCAATTTGAACAATAAATTTTCTTTCATTAATTCTTATATTTAAGGTATTAATTCTTATCATAGTGTGACAAATAAGAATAACTTTTATAGACATAAAAACATTAAAACATTGTAAAAAATTTTGGAAACATATTATAATCATCATACAAAAATTGCTACATACAAAGCACGTGCATAATTACTAGTAAAATAATAAGGCTAACCATATTGGGCCTCAAAGGAAGTATGTAAGAATTGTTGTTTCGTATTGAATGCAGAATGACTAAATATGAAGATGACTTTTGCATAAAGTTTGAACATGTAGCAAGTATCCCATTATGGAATAAAATAAATTCATACATACATTTACGAGTATCACTCAATTAATTGTCTTTTAAGGCCTTGTTCGCTTTTCGGTAAGTTACTCGAGTGAGTGTTTCTTGGGAAATACTTACCCTAGTAAATGTACTTATCCATGTTTTTTTATTTTCCAAGTAAATAAGACAATGATTGTTTTATCTATAAAAAATCATTATTAAAAGGGGCAATTTTGTTCCATCCAAGTGTTGACAACTTTCCCTCTAGGTGGGAAAGTTACTTACCTAGGGAAAATAAATTTTTCATGGATCCCACATAAATTTGAAAACGGAATATGGGTATCTTGGTGAGCTGGAACCAAATTCTCATTGACCAACTCCCCCTCTTCCCTTTACTAAAAAAATCCCCCCTCCCAAAATCCAAAAAAAAAAAAAAACAAACAAGCCCTAAAAGGTATTATCTAAAACTCCCTACATTCTCTGATTCTCTTAAATTTACCCTAACTTTTTGATATCTCAAGAGACTCCCTTTAGAAGTTTTGGGATAAAACATAAGTAAGTAAAAAGATGAACAATTGTTGTAAAATTATTAAATTAATCTTTTGATTCAAATATAAAGAATTTCATCTCACTAAGGTTGTATATGGAAATGATACAAAAAGAGTGTAAATGCAAATATACATAATGCATTTCGGTTTATGCAAATGCAAAGCTGGGTTAGTTTTGCATTAACAAATTTACCTTCTTACCAAACAACTTTTAGTTGTAATATATACAAACATGAATCCCGAAAAAGTAATACACCTTTTATTAACAAAATCCACTTTTAATGCAAATTTATTTCTTTTTTTGGATGCAAAATTACAAAATCCACTTTTTAGTTGTAATGTTTGGATGCATTCTTGCCAAACACTAATAAAACTTAACCATAGTGCATATTTACACTGAACTGACATTTACACTCTATTTGCACTGTTTTCCAAATGCACACTAAATGGAGAAGGAATACAACACCAAGAGTGTTACTTTAAGGCCCCATTTGTTTGACATTAAATTATTTTACTTGGATAAATGTGTTACCCTAGGAAGGTGTTACTCAAGTAAGTATCTGTACCCATGTTATTTTTGTGATACAATATTAATCGGATAAGTGAACAAATTTCCTAAAGGACCCCTAGCTTTTTTGCTAGGTCAGGGGCATTGGACATGAAGAGAGACGAAGAGAGGCTATGGAGTGATCTCTCTTTTAATTTCTTACTAGTAGGGTCCATTCAAACTGCAATACATTAGAGAGTTTTATTTAGGTGGCGTTTGATAAATCTAAAAAGTTAGAAAGAGATTAGAAGTGTCTGAAATCTGAGAAGAGACATAGTTGTTTTTTGACTTTTTTGAGGTCTGAACAAAGAATGTTGTTTGTATTGGATCAAACCTTCAGCATATAAAATTCACTAATTTTACTATTTTACCCATAAATTAGACTACTCGGTAATTTTGAATTTAACTTGTACTATTTCATAAAAATAATTTATTAAATTCAAAATAATATTAAAAAATATGAATAAATTACAAAAAATAAAAGTAATTTATGAAAATAAGAAAAAATTGAAAATACAAATAGAATATACTCAGTGGAGAAGAAAGATGAATACGATGAACGGAAGATGAAAGAAGAAGAAGAAGGTTGGAGGAATCACTCGCTGCCGCTGGTTAGCTATATGAGTCACTCATCACCTCTGGTTAGTCGAAGGAGTTACTTGCTGCCACTCTCGAAAGTTGCAGCTGTCGAAAATGAAAAACAAATGAGAGAAAAAAGAAAGAAAGAACGAGAGAGAGAAAGAGAGAGAGGGAGAAACATAAACATGTTTTTAAGGGTGTTTTGGACATTTGGCCTGATTCTTTTATAAGGGAAATCTAAATCCGGTTCGAATGCTCTATAAATCCGATACATAAGAATCTGATTCGGTTTTGATTCAAATCTGGACCTACCTTATATCCATGATTCGATCCGTTTGCAGTCCGAGCTGCATCTCAGGAGTCAGGATGATGAACATCGTGAACTATTTAAACCGAGCCGAGTGTTTCGGCCATTTCGTATTTCGTGGCAGCTGTTGAAGCTCGAATTTCCCGCGAAAACTTGCACTCCTCTCTATCCCTTTCTTCCTCTCTCTAAACATCACTCCTCTCACTGATCATGCACAATAACACCATTGTCACCTTCTCCATTATCCATGTCCAGTCTCCCGACCTCCTCAGATCCTTCTGATTCAAGAGACCAAAATGCCAATCCGAACAACGGGGATTCATCGGCGGCACCGCCTGTTTCATCGACAACAACCACGACAACAAAATTCAAGACTAGGAAGATCCCTCAGATACCAATTCATCGAAGCGAGGTAGAGACCTCGGAGATAAAAGAAGCCAGCGACGGAAGCGACGAAATGGAACTCGGTCCCGATGACCCTTCTCCGATCCTAGCATCTTTTCTCGGCCTTAACCCCATTAGAACTAGATCGGCTCCTTCACCGCTCCGTTTCTCATCTCCACCTGTCGCCTCTCCCAATCAGACCAATGAAAAGAACGAGAGCATAGACGAAGGCAATACTTGCCCCAAATTCGTTCTTCCTCATCACCCTTCCCTCTCAGGGGAGCCAGGTAGGGTTGATTTTTTTCATCCTTTTTGTGTCAGAATATTTGGTCCGAGATAAAATATGTGAAGTTTCTCGTGAACTAGTTTTACTAAGTGCGAGACGTTGATTCTTACGGCGTTCAGTTTGTTTAACCACTGGAGATCAACTGTCTGATCTGTGTAGGGAAAAGGAGCCACTGGATTCAATCGAAATCCTTTAGGGTTCCGATGACACTCAATCCAGGTTTGGAGGTAATGAGTTCTTCATGCACTTGGGAGTCTTTGAGGTTGAGTGCGAAATGCAGGCTAGTTTGCTCAGCTTCATGATAAATCCCCTATTGCAGGGTTTTGACACAGCCAAGGAATTCCAGTCTCCACGCTTCCAGGCCATAATGCGTGTCACAAGTGGTCGTAGAAAGAGAACTCCTGACATCAGGAGCTTCTCTCACGAACTAAATTCCAAAGGTTTACGGCCCTTCCCACTGTGGAAGTCTCGTACCTTGGGACATATAGAGGTAACTATCTGCTTTCACGTATGGATTATAAAAATGTGTGAATTTTGATAGGGCTATTCCTCTTCATTGTTGATGGTTTGTTCTTTTCTCATGGCATCACCTCTCCCAGGAGATCATGGTTGTTATTAGGGCAAAATTTGTCCGATTAAAGGAAGAAGTTGACTCCGAATTAGGTATTTTTGCTGGTGATTTGATGAGCATACTTGAAAAGAATGTTGATGCTCATCCAAAATGGAGAGAGACTTTGGAGGATTTATTGGTTATAGCCCGAAAATGTGCTAAGATGTCAGCCACTGAGTTCTGGTCAAAGTGTGAAGCCATCGTGCAGAATCTAGATGACCGGCGTCAAGAGTTGCCCATGGGAACTCTAAAACAAGCCCATACCCGCATTCTCTTTATCCTCACCCGATGTACCCGTCTGCTGCAGTTCGATAAGGAAGGGGGTTTTGAGGATGAACATATTCTTGGGCTTCATCAACTCAGTGATCTTGGAGTCTATTCAGAACAATTTTTTGGGGCTGAGAACCCAAGGGTCAAAAGCTCATTGAGTGGGAAGGAAGCTAATGAGAAACACACAGATAAGTCACATGGGCAAGAACAAAGCAACTTGGATCTGCATCAAGATCAAGATGATCAGCATTTGAGTTATGTTAATGCTTCAAATATTGGAAATGCTAAAAGCAGGGATCGAATACCCTCTTGGAAGAAATCTCCATCTTCTGCTGAGAAGAGCCGAAGGGAAGGCATAGATGAGAAAGATTCCCAGGCCAAAGATAAATTGGAATCCTCGGGGCTTCTGAATAAGATGAAATTGGGTGTTGACAAGAGTGCTGATAATACCCCACAATTCCCTCCTGGAAATTTAGATAATTCTTCAAATGCAAAAAGAGTTTCTTGGGGTTTCTATGGAGATCAACAAAACATAGTGCATGAGAATTCAATGATCTGCCGGATCTGTGAGGTTGAAATACCAACTGTACATGTTGAAGATCACTCCAGAATCTGTACAATTTCTGATAGATGTGACTTAAAAGGATTAACAGTAAATGAACGTCTTGAAAGAGTTGCTGAAACTCTTGAAAAGATACTAGAAACATGCACTCCAAAAGGTTCAGATGCTGAACAAGGAAGCCCGGATGTTTCATCAAGTATAGCTGAAGATTTTGATCCTGTATTTCCTGAACAATCTTCTGAGGACTTGCTTGACTGTTTACCTGAAACTGATGGTCTTTTTATCATGGATGATATAAAGAGTTTGCCCGACATGTCATCTAAGATGGGTTCTATTATAATGCCCGATCAGGGCACAGCGTCATCATCAGCTGGAAGCTCGACTCCAAGATCTCCATTGTTGACTCCACGGACTAACCAGATTGAACTGCTGTTGAGTGGAAGGAATGCAATTTCAGAACTTGAAGACTTTCAACAGGTATTTTTCTTATTAAGGTATTATTTCATACTATTAAGAGTGAGACCATTTTAGCTACCACTGAAAATGTAATGTCAACTTAACTTTCTTCAGCTACAGTTGATATTGAGAATGTACAAAACAAGGTCTGAGCTGTACAATCTATAACATCTTTGTGTGACAGGCTTAAAATAGAACAAAACAGGAATTCGGAACCACGGGCAAGAAGCCTGATATAACTTTCTTCTTGAACTAACAATATATTTTACATTTTCTTGATCAATAAGAGAAGATTTTATTAAAGTCAAACTTGAATATTACATCAAGGTGGGAAAATTCTGCACTCCAAAACTACAACTTTATAGCTTTGCCCAAAATATTTGATGCCTAACAGCCCCTTGTTTAGCTAAAGTACCCGCCATCCCTTTTGCTGTTTTCACCCATTTAAAAGAAACACTCAACTCCCTTGCTATACTTCCAATTTCCTAAATTGTGTGCCCATAGATTCATGGGATTTGAGTACTGCATCTTGTGCAAGAAATGAACACCTGAGAGTCCCCTTCTACCTCCAAATTGTGGAGTCCAAAATGCTTAGCAAATTTTAGTCCATGGAGTAATCCAAACAGTTCTGTTGTCAGTGCATCACCATTTACTAAGGGCCCTGAATATGAAGCTAGCAGCCTAGCATCTTTCCTTCTGAGTCTCAGAATACACCTCCTAACCCAGCAGCAGCTTGATTACCAATATAACTTCCATCAAAGTTAAGTTTCGTAAAATTGGTTGCAGGGGGTCTCCAGTCCATGATTGTTCTTTCCTTTACTTGGGCTGAAAGTGCCACTTCTTTCCAAGTTCTCAAAATGTCATTTAGTGAGAAAACTTGGAAATCCTACAGTCTTCACCCAGTGTGCAACTTTTATTTTTACCGTGTCTATGATTTCCACCTCTGTCCTACTCTTTTCATTGAAAATCCTCCCATTTCTTTCTTCCCAAACAGTTCAGATCATAGCGGCCCTCACTTCTTTCTGCAATAACCTTCCTCTTTTCTTTGGCTATCTCAAGAAGTTTGGGTCAAAGAGACCCACTACATCCTGAGGAGTCCACCTGCACCCAAAGAGAGAACAAAGATGCTCCCAAATACAAAGCACAAAAGGATAGGATAAAAAATATGAGAAATAGTTTCACCTTTGTTTTTACAGAGGATGCACATGTGAGGGGGAATGCACTTACTTGGCCTTTTTTTCTACAACATGTCATAGCCTCATAGGTGTTAATATTTCCAAGGAAAACTTCCCAACATAATGCCTTAATTTTAGGAGGGATTGGCTTACTCCAAATTTCTTTTACATTGTAATACTAATTCTGTCAATATGTATTTAACCATGGCCATTGCTTGGTGCAAGAAGAAAAACAGTCCAAAAGAATGAGGGGACTGAATTAAAAGTTGTGAAAAAGTATTAGATATTAGCATCAAAGAGAAAAGAAGAGGAGAGAAGAAGAAGAAGTTGGCGGCAATAGGGTTTTGGGAGAATTGTCAATCGAATGTTACTCCCTTCCCCAATCCTTTTCATTAAAACATAATTTACAAAGTTTTGGTATTTACAGAGAGGCCCTTAATTGGGCGATTAACTTAATTAAGCATAACATAAAGAAACATAAAAGGCCCATTAACAAAAGAAACAGAACATAAACAAATAAAAGCATCCTATGGGCTTGAGAAGGTAACCCTACTAATTGAAGCTTGAGAAGACTTTCTGAGGTATTATTTTGATTACAAGACACAAACCAGTTCTCTAACTGAAGTTTTGTTGCAAGGGATGAAAATTGGGAGGACTCTAAATTATAACAGTTTACTGGTTGAAGGCAATTCTAGCTTGGTAATCAGATGGATACAGAATAAAAGAGTGGGTCCTTGGTGTTACAAGCATACCATAAGAGAAGTGAGCAGAATTGCAAGAGAGCTGAGAACCACATTTAATTGGGTAAACTGGACAGAAAATGGCTTGGCGGATGCCTTGGCAAGACAAGGGGCTAGTAGGGACATGGTTCAAAATATCGACTTGATACACCTGATATCATATTGTATGAGATATGGGTCGAATGATAAATATTGATTCAATTAGTCCTGTATCATTTGTATTAGTGATGTATTGCCTAATATCATATTGTATTGTTTTGCATTGTATTGTATCATTACATATCATTCAGTTTGAAATTCGAAATTCTAATTTTTGAAATTTAAAATTTAAATCAGTCATTAACTGCACCAAATTCCACTCATATCCCATATTCTTTTTTTTTTGATAAATCTCATATCCCATATTCATTGTGCCTTAATCTTCTTAATCTCTCTTATTAAATGCAAATTACAAAAATGTCTCACAACTCACAAGGCTGTAACAAGGTTTGAATCTGCTCTTCTACAATCAAAGTAGTGACGACACACCATTAGGCCATTCTCTAATTCCATGCAAGTATTTGACTCTAGTGTTATTTAATTTGGGGGCCAAATGTATTTTGAATAAATTGTGGTATATATGAATATCAAACCAAAATATTAATAAAAATGATCATAAAATTAACATTTTGTAAATATTAACAAAATAAATGGTCTACCAAATCTATAATTTTAATAATTTACAAAATAAACTGCTAAAAATACAATAATTATCTTATTAATTAAAATTTATGAATGTGCATATGATACATACTTAAGAAATTCCAATTGCTATGATGTATTTTTTAATTAAGATTATATAATTCTATAAATCATTAAATAATAAATAAAAATATATTTATTATTGATAAAGAATTAAAAAAATATTTACAAAATTATCTTAAATGTTTGTTTTCTCTCTTAATGAATGGCTTTTCTACCAAAAAAGGATACATGTCCTACTATATTGACTTTAATCTATTTTTTATATAAACTATTAAAATATGCATTTCTTATGTTATATATCTTATTTATAGTCAATTTGAACCTAAATTTGGCCATGTCAATGTATATGTGGGATTTATGACCATGTGTTCCCAAACTGTATTTGCATTCATTTCTAAGCTGTTCCATATGATACATTACACGATACCAATACTTCGACCATTGAGTAGGGAGCAAGGATTCAATTATTGATATGATATGTTCAATATGGGGTGTATTTTTTTTGATCAGCAAAAGAGAATTTTATTTGAAATTAGGGTTAAAATAAGGTTTTACAGCTTTGTGTATGGGATTAAAGCTCCCACACTATTACAAATTTCTGTCCCACTTTACATTGCAAGTCAAAACAATTGTTGCCTCAAAGCCTTGAAAGAATGGTAGGATCCATCTAATGGACGCCAAAAGGTTGCGGAATGGGTGGGCGAATTTCAAAAATTTTCCTACCTTCTCCCAACTGGGAATCATATTCCCTAAATTTAGAATACTATATTCAAGGATCTTACTTGAACCATAATCGAACCAGATCTGAACCAAAAAGCAAAAGGGAGGAATATACCTGATCTGGAGAAGCAGTATCTCCCAAAGTTGGTGTTCACGCCCAAAGAAGAAACCAAGATCCGCTCCTGCTGAAGATGACATAGTTGTGGATGGAACGGAACCAGCAGGGTGCGTCCTACACACTAGATCCTTCGCAAGAATCCTCTGGAAGCTCTGATCACTGAATCTTTCTCAGTCTTTTTCGCAAGACTAATGTCAAGAACTGATTTCTTGACTCCCTGTTGCTGCAAAGATCAAATCTTGCAAGAGGGAATGGCGGTGGCTGGAGGAGAACTCCTGGGACGAAGATGGCTGAATTGCTTCTCTTCTGTCTGGAGTTTTGTATGAGATCTAATCTCAATTCGTAGGGAGTTTTTCTTGACTAAAAACCCTTGGTTCGAAATCTGATATATTTCTCTTGGGTTTCTCCTCCTTTCTTCTTGATTAAGAAACCTCCTAATTAGGAGTTATCCCAATCCAAATCTGTATTTGGATAGGGGATTATCTTAATCCTATCTGCAGATTAAGTTAGTTTACTCCTGATCTTATCAGGAGGTTACCAGATTCAAATCTAATTTGAATTTGGTCTCCTGGAGTGGATAAGGTTAAAGGCCCAATCCTTTTACTAACATTAATCTCAGATTCGCCCCATAGATGGGTGATCATATCAGCCCAGCTCGAAATGGGCTTTTGGCCCATTAAGTGTTCAGTGTTTAACTAGTTTCCAATTTGCTGCCCAGTTGGGCTTCTTTGTATGGCGTGGGACTCAAGCATTGATCTACACACCAGCCACATGGGTTCGGCCTAGCCTCAGCCGAATTCACTGAAAAACTCAATGAACCCTTGAGTCCATCACATGGACCTATGGGCCCAACACTTACATTAAGTGGTCCCTAGGCCAAACCATCTTATAAAAACCCAGGGACTGTGGGCAGGTGCAAGATTAGCCCATCAGGTATTATCCTAAATGGTCTTACACTTAACCTCTCAGCCCTTAATGATCAAGCACTGCCCGACAAGAGATGACCTCTCCCTCGGCTGCAAGGAACAGTGCCGCACTCTCCACTCACATGGATCCCGGGAATTAAAACCATTTGCAAACATTTCGAAACCGTACATATATTAATTTTGCAAAACAAAATTCCGACGATTGAAATCAACTGCCGGCAGTTTGGTTTCCATCAGAGAGAGTGCATTCCCGATCATTACCTTTGTCCGACAAAGGGGCTGATCCTGTCACTATGATCACCCACTCAAATGAATTCTCAGACTGTCCCAACATACCCAGGTTTTGATCCCCATCTAAGGATCTCACTGATTGGCATATCAAAGACAGCCCGATCCGACACCTAGTGAAGTGTCATAATCGAGTTTAGGGGTCAGGTGTAACTTTCCAGTTTTGCCCATCTATCTCCAAGGTCCCGGGCAATATTGGAAATCTGGTCCGGTTCAAGGATTCGAGTAATCCCATACTGCATGTGCCTTGGGTCTTACCCTGGTGGCCGAGACAGGCCATCCCAACACTTGGTGGCACACCAGTATCAGCCTTGGCAGGATAAATCTCCCCAAACTTATCCAATGGCTGTGAACATTTAAAACTAACACGAGTCTCTATAAGTGTCCAGTTTTAGGGTCTTACACAGAATTAAACCAAACAACATGAATCAAACATGCACTTTATTTATTTCCACTAAATAACAAAAGTACATCAAATCGGATTGAAGCTAAGGGCATACAAAACTGTCTAACAAGTCCCATGTTTAGCAAGATAATCAGCTAGCCTATTTGCATTCCTTCTAACCCATTTGAATTCAGCCTCTACATCCCTTGCAACCTTTTCCACTTCCCTTATCACTTGTTTGAAGGTCCACGGAATACTTCTATTGTTTTTAGCCCAAGAAATGATCACCTTGGAATCCCCCTCAACCTCAATGTGCCTCATTCCCAGTTGCTTAGCTATCTTCAGCCCTTGTAACAATGCCATTACCTCAGCTTTTAGAGAATTGCCCATGCCAATCGGTCCAGAGAACAAAGCTAATATTCTCCTTTCAGAATTTCTGATTACTCCCCCAATACCTGACAGTCCCGGATTTCCAAAAGAGCTTCCGTCAAAATTCAGTTTAAACCTGTTACCATCTGGAGGTTACCATTTCATCCTTTCTCTTTTTCTCTTGAGGATTGTGCTACTTCTGTCCAAGATCTCATAATATCTATGTTTGAGAAATCTTGAAAGATATGCATAGATCTTACTCAGTGAGCTACTTTAACTTTGATGGTGTCGATTACCTCCTCCATTGTTCTACTTCTGTCAAAAAATATTCTGTTATTCCTTTCTTTAGGGGTGCAACTTGGGCGGGCCTAGCTTAAGCTCGAATCGGCCTAATTCGGAATTTTACACGGGCTGGGCTTGGGCCCAAGAAGTCAGGCTTTTTTATGGGCTCTGGCCTAGCCCTTAGGTAGCCCAAACCCGGCCCGAGCCTGGCCCAATTATATACATTTATGCATATATACGTGTATATATGTAAATGTTGCATGCATTTTTACATATATATATATACATATTTGTATATATAACATTTGTATAGCTATTTTGCATACATATTTACATACATACATAAACAAATATATATATATATTGCATAAATACATTTATATATGTATAGTTTTAGAGTGGGTTCATTGACCAACCCGACCTGGCTTGGGCCTAAGCCCAACCCAAGTGCATCAAATTACAGGGCGGCCTGGGCTCGGGTTGGAAAAATTGTGCTTGACCTCGGGCTCGGGCCTTAAACCCAAATTTTAGGGCCAGGCCTAGGTTGACCATAAACCCGACCCAACTCGCTCGACTTGCACCGCTACCTTTATTTCCAAATCACCCAGCAAATAGCTGCCTTTGTAACTTTCCACATAACCTTCCCTCTTTTCTTTGGTTGACTCAAAAAGTCCCGGTTGAAGAGTCCTGCCACATCTTGAGGGGAAACCCACCTGCAACCAAAGAGACTACAAAAAAATTCCCAAATGTGATGCACAAAGGAGCAAGATAATAACAGGTGTGCCAGGGACTCACCACTTTCCATACAAAGGGAGCACATGTGAGGAGAAAGGCTTACATCAGGCCTTCTTCTTTGCAACATATCACAAGTATTTACCTTGCCAAGGAAGATTCCCAACAGAAAGCTTGAGTTTTTGGGGGAATAGACTTACTCCATATTTTTTTCACAGGGAAATCCCCAACTGGGATGCTAGGTGAAGTAAGAACATTAAAGAAGGAAGAACAAGAGAAGGGGCCATCTGAGGAGCCTTTCCATATTCTAGAGTGTTTCAAGGATGGGTCCAAATGAACTTGTCCTATTAGGTCCAGCAACTGAACTAAAGAGCCATATTCATTTTCCCTGAGGCCCTTTCTGAAACCAAGATTCCAATTAACCCCATTTGGACTAGGATTTCCCAAATTTCTTACTGTTTCCCCTTTGAAATTTGACAAAGTGTAGAGGTCAAGAAAAAGGTCCTTAAGTGGACTATCTCCCACCCAAAGGTCTTCCTAGAAACGAATTTTATTACCCTAGCCCACATCAAGTCGAATGAAATTAAGGAATGTTGGGTAAATTTCATAAATTGCTTTCCAAGGAGAAAATGAAGAAACATGAGGGGCAATTTTTGCATCCCAACCATTTCCATCCAAACGATGAATACTCTCAATGACTTTGTGCCACAACCTGCCTTTCTCAAAAAGGAATCTCCACAACCATTTTCCTAATAAAGCTGAGTTCTTGAGTGAAATATTTCCTACTCCCAGACCCCCTTGATCCTTGGGCTTTCTAACTTGGTCCCAATTAATCAAGTCAACCTTCCTCTCCTCTCCTAGGTCTCATAGGAAATCTCTCATGTATTTCTTTAATTTTCTTGCTACTCTATAGGGTATTCTAAAGGTTGAAAGAAATAAATAGGGAGATTTGTCAAAGTGGCTCTAATCAAGGTTATCCTTCCACCTAGAGAGATATAATTCCTTTTCCACAGAGCTAACTTCCTAGCAAATCTTTCAATGACTGCCTTCCAGAAACCTTCTGACCTAGGATTGCCTCCTAAAAGTAACCCTAGCAAATCTTTCAATGGAGAGGAGGGACAGGAATGAGGGTAGAGATGGAGAGGTTTACGGGGAGAAAGCAAGGAAGGAGGGAGGTAACAGTAAGGGGAGGAAGGTT
This sequence comes from Nelumbo nucifera, assembly GCF_055504915.1. NCBI lineage: Eukaryota > Viridiplantae > Streptophyta > Magnoliopsida > Proteales > Nelumbonaceae > Nelumbo > Nelumbo nucifera. The sequence continues at coordinate 195,909,082 of NC_142649.1, forward strand.
GGAGAGGAAAGAACTGAGGTGGGAATAGAGGAGAGGAAGGAAAGGTAGGTGGACAGAGTTGAAGGGGATTCTGTAGGAAGGGTAGGGGTGGTGGAATCGGTGAGAGAAGACACGTTAGCAGAATTTGTAGGGAAGTTGGGCTGTAGGCTGGAGGATTTGAACGAGTTGAAAGAAAGTTTACAGAAGAGGAAGATGCAGATCATAACAAAGAAGAGGAGGTTGAGTGAAGTAGAGAGACTAAAGAGAGATGTAGAAGGAGACAAGAAGCTCGATGTAAAAGGAGATAGAAGGAAAGGGGGAAAGTAGCGGGTAGGTGGCAAGGGGTTTTGTAAAAAGAAGCGGAATGAAGATCCTTAGTTGGAATGTGAGGGGAATTGGGAGTGCGAAGCAGAGAGCAACAATAAAAGAGGTAATAAGACGGTATGACCCAGACATTGTGCTGTTGCAAGAGTCTAAGAGAATGGAGTTTAGTGACAAATGGGCAAGGAGTGTATGGAAAGCCAGGGGGATTAGCTGGGTGGCGGCTCCATCATGGGGTGCTTCCGGGGGGATTGTAACAATGCGGAAGAGGGATGTGGTTGAAGGGATGGAGGAGTTGATCGGAAAGTACTCGGTTTCCATGAAGTTTAAGCAGCAAGAGGATGATTATATGTGGGTGCTCACAAATGTTTACGGACCGAATGATTACAGAGAGAGAAAGGAGCTGTGGGAGGAACTGGTTGATGTTAGAGGGTTGTGGGATGGGCCTTGGTGCATGGGTGGGGACTTCAATGTGATAAGGTTCTCGAAAGAGTCCAATAAGATTAACCAGAGGGTGACAAAAAGCATGAGGAAGTTTAACAGTTTTGTGGATGCCTTTGAGCTTAAAGAGATTCCCCTAGCACATAAGGCATTTACATGGTCAAATCTCCAATCTAGACCCATTTGCTCTAAGCTGGATAGATTCCTGTTCTCTTTGGATTGGGAAGAACATTGGGGAACCTTGGATGCTAGAGCTCTCCCAAGGGTGACCTCGGATCACTGGCCCATAGTGTTATGCAAGGAGGAAAGAAGGTGTGGAGGTCCTACCCCCTTTAGATTTGAAAATATGTGGTTACTGCATCCAGGGTTTACTAACAAAGTGAGGGAGTGGTGGCATGAGTGTAACCCGTCGGTGGAGTGGGAGGGGATAAAATTCCATAAGAAACTACAATTCTTGAAAGCAAGAATTAAGGAGTAGAACTTGATGAAGAAGATTGAAAGCCTTGACTTTAAAGAGGAAAGGGGAGAATTTGGAGAGGAAGACAATGACCTCAGGAGAGAATTGAGAAGACAGTTAGAGGATTGCCTGCACAAGGAGGAAGTTAGCTGGAGGCAAAAATCTCGGTGTAAATGGTTGCAAGAGGGAGATAGAAGCACTAGGTATTTCCACTCTCTAGCAGATGGCAGGAGAAGGAAGAACTTTATCTCCAAATTGGTAGTAGATGGAGTTGAGTTAGTACAGCAAGAGGAGATTGCCAGGGCCTGTGTGGAGCATTTCAAATCTATTCTAAGAAGGCCTGTGAGTAGAAGGTTTGGATTGGCCAGATGTAGGGGTGGAGAACAGGAGAAGGATGGAAAGAAGCTTTAATATAGAAGATTGTTGGGATATTTTGAAAGCTCCAGGGCCGGATGGGTTTACAATGGATAGAACAAAAGCTCCAGGGCCGGATGGGTTTACAATGGCTTTTTATCAGGATTGTTGGGATATTTTGAAAGATGATCTCTTGCGGGTGTTTGAGGAGTTTTTCAGGAGAGGAATTGTCAATCCGGGTGTGAACTCTACATTTATAGCCTTAATTCCCAAAAAGAAAGATGCATCCCACCCGAAGGATTTTAGGCCAATAAGTTTGGTGAATAGCTTGTACAAGATCATTGCAAAAGTGTTGTCTTTGAGGCTGAAGAAGGTAATTCCGGATATCATTGAACACTATCAAGGAGCTTTTGTGAGTGGAAGACAAATTATAGACCGGATTTTAACTGCTAATGAGAGTGTGGAGAACTTTAAGAGGGATAAGAAGAAGGGAGTGGTCTGTAAGCTGAACTTAGAAAAGGCTTATGACTTGGTGGACTGGGAGTTCTTGAGGAAAGTTTTAACCAAATTCGGGTTTGGGGCTAGATGGTGTAAGTGGATCATGGGTTGTGTCCAGAATTGTCATTATTCAGTGCTAGTGAATGGGACAGTGGTAGATTTCTTTCTAGCCAGTAGGGGTATAAGACAAGGAGACCCCCTTTCTCCTTTCTTGTTCATTTTAATTGCGGAGGTTTTGAGGAAATTGATTCATAAAGCAGATTCTAGGGGGCTCATTAGAGGTTGGAGGGTTGGGAGGATGGAAACCCCCCTCACACATTTACAGTTTGCTGATGACACGATTCTGTTTTGTGAAGGTGGTAATGTGAGGTTTATCAGGAATTTAAAGTCGGTGATACAACTGTTTGAGCAACTGTCCAACTTGAAGGTTAACCTTGGGAAAAGCTGTGTAGTGGGGGTGAATTTGGAGGGAGAGATCAGGGAGAGTGCTGAAGTGCTGGGGTGTGAAGTCACGGGGTGGCCTCTGAACTATTTAGGATTACCATTAGGTGATAATCCCAAGAGAGAGAGAGCTTCCGGAACCCGGTGATGGAAAGGTTTGAAAAAAGATTGGTATCTTGGAAAAAGAATTACCTCTCTCTTGGCGGGAGAATTACATTAATTAAGGCCACGCTTGCTAACTTACCCATTTTCTTCATGTCGGTGTTTAAAATCTCAATGAAGATAGCTAACAGATTAGAGAAGTTAATGAGAGATTTCCTGTGGGAGCCGGGAGAAGAGAAGAGGGATCATAGAGTTAGCTGGGAAATAGTGTGCAGGAGTAAGTCGTGTGGTGGTTTGGGGCTTGGGAGTATTAGGAGAAGGAATATGACTCTGCTGGGGAAGTGGTTGTGGAGGTTTCTTATGGAGAAGGAGAAGCTATGGGCTAGAATAGTGGCAAGTATTCATGGGCTGGAGCACAACGGATGGGACGCTGGAATCAAAGCTAGGAGCACAAGCAATTCTCCTTGGAAAGCCATTCATGACCTGCTACCAGTTTTCATTCCTAATATCAGGTATGACTTGAATTCCGGTAATTCCATAAAATTTTGGGAACAAACCTGGGTGGGGAGCGCCCCTCTAAAGGATCAGTTTCCGTCTTTGTACGCTCTTTCTGATTTGAAAAATGAGCCGATCTCGTCTTTCACCACCCCGTCCTCTTCCACTTCTGGGGTTGGGTGGAACTTGGGTCTAAGAAGGGATTTGAGGGATTCAGACTTCGACTGTATCTCGAGCCTTCTTGCAATTCTTGATAACGTTGTCTTAGACCCCACTAGGGAGGATTCTAGAATTTGGACACCTAACCCTAATGGCATTTTCTCTTGTGCTTCTTTCTTCAAAGTCTTAAGTCAGTCCACCAGTCCTACCCTGTCCCCTTTTCCTGTTGGTGAGGTTTGGTGCAGAGCTATACCTCCTAGGGTTGGTAGTTTTTGTTGGGAAGCCTATCTGGAAGGAATCAACACTGGTGATCTACTCCAAAAGAAGAGACCCAATACTTGCTTGTCACCTCAGTGGTGTGTTCTGTGCAAAGCAGATGGGGAGACTGGTTTTCACCTAATGGTGTCATGCCACTTCGCGAGGTCGTTGTGGGATTGGGCTTTCTCCTTGTTTGGATGCAGCTGGAATCCCCCATCAGACATGCAGGGCCTTTTCGCCCCCTTCTTCTTCAGGTGGCGGTTAAAAAGGGGAAGGACAATGTGGAGAGGATTAAGGGCTGCAGTATGTTGGACACTGTGGGAAGAAAGGAACTCCAGGATATTCTCAGAAACTTAGAGAGGGACAGCAGATTTGAGGACTATTATACAGTTTAGGGCGGTACAGTGGCTGAAATCTCTGGAAATATTCACAGATTACACTGTGGATGACATGTTGAGGAAGTGGGGTGAAATTGCAAGTTGCACGCAGACCAAGTCAGTAATGAGTGTGGCTTGGACCCCCCCACCTAGTGGAGATTCTTGAAATTAAACTTTGATGGATGCAGTAGGGGAAACCCGGGACAATCAGGGATCGGGGGTGTTTTTAGAGATGAAAATGGGGTCATCTCTGCTATGTTCTCAGGCCCAATTGGAGTGGGTGACTCCCTTAGAGCTGAGATATGTGCAGTTATGGGAGGAGCCCGGAAAGCTAAGGAATTGAACATCAAGAAACTTATAATTGAAGGGGATTCAGAGGTGGTGATAGGGTGCTGACCAAAGAACAAAATGATCTTTGGAAGTATAACAATGAGAAGAGGAAATTCAAATGGCTGGTGCGGGAGATGGAAGTTAAGACATGTTGGATTAAGAGATCAGCTAATTCCCTAGCTGACGGTTTAGCAAAACAAGGGGCAGAAAGGGATTCCTTGTTTTGGGCTAAGTTGTAATGGTAGTGTCCTTGTATCTTTGTATTTTCTTCTTTCCTTTCTTGAAGTTTTTTGTGACTCTTGGAAGATAAGTGTGTTTGTCTTCCACTTGTAAATTTTCTACTGATGAATTAATGAAAGTGTTATTGATAAAAAAAAAGTAACCCTAAGTAGCTCATTGGCCAACTTCTAATCGCGCACCCCAAAATCTCTACGAATCTATGGAGTTCCCCTTCCTCTAGATTAACCCCTACATTGCCTGTTTTAGTCCAATTTATCCTTAATCCTGTCACCCCCACAAAGTTATCCAATAGTAATTTTAGGTTTACCACTCCTTCCTCATTGCCACCCTCACAAAAGAATATTGTGTCATTTGCAAATTGGAGGTGGGTAAACAACCACTTGATTTCTACCTATCCTCCACCCTCTGAACAGTCCTTGGGAATCAACTTTCACCACCATTCTGCTTAACACCTCAGCAACTATAGTGAAGAGAAAAGGGGATAACAAGTCTCCTTGCCTAATTCCTTTCTCAACCGGAAAGAAATCCTTCGCTACACCATTAATAAGAATTTAGTAATGGACAGAACTTAGGCATCCTCTAATGCAAGATCTTCATTTGGTTCCAAAGCCCAACCTTTCTAACATTTGAAGAAGAACTTCCCAGTTAACCATATCATAGGCTTTCTCTAGGTCCACTTTACACATCAACCCTTTTCCTCTACCCTTTCTTTTTTCTACAACACACTCATTGGCCACTAGAATTGGATCCACAACCTGCTTTCCTTTCACAAAGGCACCTTGGAAAGGTGAGATGATCGATGGTAGCACTTTCTTGATTCTTTTTGAGAGAACCTTTGCAATAATTTTATATACACTCCCAATAAGACTAATTGGCCTATAATCTTTAGGGGTTTTGGCCTCTTTCTTCTTCAGGATTAAAGTGGCATTTACCTCTCGAGGCACCTTTCCTTTGGAAAAGAATTCATTGAACATATTATAATTCGGCCTGCCCTTGAGTTCTGTTAGTCTGATAACAACCAAGAAGAGAGGAGAAGAAAGAAGAAAGAAAGAGAGAGAGAAAGGAGAAGAAAAGTCTGGTTCGAATGAGAGAAAAAATTACCTCTCCCATTCGGCCAGATATGTTTTATATTACTAACATAATGGAAAAGACACATGTGCCCCTACTTAAGTGAGGGACACTAGTTCTAACATAATATTACACATCAGCAACCTCAACATAAGTATAAAGATAGAAATACCCCTACATACTCGACACTAACACTCCCCCTCAAGTTGGTGAGTATATATCATATAATCCTAGCTTGTTACATATGTAGTCCACTCTTCCTTGACTCAACCCTTTGGTAAATAAGTCTGCCCATTGGTTCCCTATGTTAACATATGCAGTGTCTATCACTCCACTCAGCACCTTCTCTCTCACAAAGTGATAGTCAACCTCTATGTGCTTGGTTCTTTCATGAAACACTAGATTAGAAGAAATATGAACTGTCGCCTGATTGTCACAGTAGAGCTTCGTTGGAGTGTTAACATTGTATCCCATCTCCTGTAGAAGGTTCCTTAGCCACATTAATTCACAAGTAGTATGTGCCATAGCTCTATATTCTGCCTCTGCACTGCTTCTCGCCACGATTGTATGCTTCTTACTTTTCCATGTCACCAGATTACCCCCAAGAAAAGTGCATTAGCTTGTGGTAGATCTCCTATTAGATATAGAACCGGCCCAATCAGCATCAGTATATCCTTCTATTTCAAGTTTTCCACCACTTTTGTATATCAAACCACGACCAAGAGCCCCCTTTAAATATCTCACAATTCTTAGAACCACATCCAATGGGGAACCAGAGGTTTCTGCATGAACCGACTTACCACACTAACTGCAAATGAAATATCTGGCTGAGTAATGGTTAGGTAGTTCAGTTTACCTACAAGTCGCCGGTATCTACCAGGGTCTTCAACCACTTCACCCATATCACTGCTCAGCTTAGTGTTTGTTTTTATAAGTGTTTCAGCTGGTTTAGCAACTAACAAACCTATTTCTTCCAGCAAATCAAGCACATATTTCCTCTGACACAGATTAATACCATGCTTAGACCTTTCTACTTCTATCCCCAAGAAATATTTCAATTTACCAAGGTCCTTTGTTTGAAAATGTTCCTACAGAAAAGTCTTCAACCTGTCAATGCCCATTTTATCATCCCTGGTAATAACAATATCATCTACATACACCACCAATAGGATTTTTCTTGCCTGAGAGTCATGACTGAAGATTGAATGATCAACTTGGCACTGTTTCATACCAAACTTCTTTACCACCTCACTGAACCTACCAAACCATGCTCGAGGAGACTGTTTAAGCCCATAAATAGCCTTCTTTAGTCTGCATACCTTACCATCCTCCCCTGGAGCAACAAACCCCAGTGGTTGCTCCATATAGACCTCCTCGAGCAAATAACCATGCAAGAAAGCATTCTTGATATCAAGCTAATAGAGGGGCCAATCATACATAGCAACAAGAGAGATCACAACATGAACCGAACCTATCTTAGCAACTGGGGAGAAGGTCTCTGTGTAGTCCATACCATAGGTTTGGGAGTACCCTTTTGCAACTAGTCTAGCTTTCAGTCGCTCTACACTACCATCAGATAAGTACTTAACAATATAAACCCACTTACAACCGACAGCTTGCTTCCCAAAATGAAGAGTGGTGAGGTCCCAAGTATGATTATGAGTTAGAGCTGGGAGTTCTTCTTCCATTGCACGGCACCATCCTGGAGAGGCAAGGTTTTCTTGGACATCCTTAGGGACATCAACAGAGGATAACAAAGAGATAAACTGGCGATGGGAAGTGGAAAGGTGAGTGAAACATAATTAGAAATAGGATGTAGGGTACAAGTGTATTTACCTTTCCGCAAGGCAATGAGAAGATCAAGATCAGATACTGGGGTTAGGGCTGGTGTGGGGACAACTGCCGGATCTGTCGACGTTGATGGAGCTGGAGGAGGAGCAGCTGGTACATGTGGGTGATGTGTATACAGTTGACGGATAGGTGGACGTTTAACAGGTAGTGGCACTGGAGGCTAGGACTTGGTCACAGCTAGAACAAGTGGAACATAATCCACAATTGGAAGAGGAAGACGAGGAGGTGATGAGGAGGAAGAAACATCACCAGACCCCAAGAAAAACGGAGTAGACTCAAAGAAGGTAACATCAACACACACAAAGGAACGTCGAGAACTAGGATGATAACACTTATACCCTTTCTGGGTCTGGGAATAGCTAAGGAAGATGCACTTAATGGATTGTGCATCTAACTTGTCCTTCCCGGGGCCCAGATTATGGACGAAGCAGACACATCCAAAAGCCCGAGGAGAAAGAGGAAACGAAGACAAGGTGGGAAACAAGGTCATGAATGGGGAATGACCATTAAGGATAGACGTGGGCATCCGATTAACCAAGAAACAAAAAGTAAGCACCACATCACTTTAAAAGGGTTTGGGAACATTCATGTGATGCATGAGAGATTGAGCTGTTTCCAAAAGATGATGATTCTTTCTCTAAGCCACCTCATTTTTATTGTGGGGTGTAGGTACATGAGGTCTGATGTATAATGCCATGTTGTTCCAAGTATTTTTGAAATGATTAAGAGAAACATTCACAGTCATTATCGAAACGAAAAATTTTAATGTGAACACCAAATTGGTTGCAAATCTCAGCATAAAATTTTTGGAAAATGGTAAACAATTCACTCATTTCTTTCATTAAATAGATCCACATCATCCTTTAATAATCATCAACAAAAATGACAAAATATCTATGTCCATTGTATGACATCCTTTATAAGGACCCCAAACATCTGAATGAACCAAAGAAAAAGGACTCGACACGGTTATCAACCCTAGGAATAAAGGGAACATGATGATGTTTCCCCAACTGACATGACTCACAATCTAAAACAGAAAGTTGACTCAACGAAGGAACCAAAGACTTCAAAACTTTCAGCGAAGGAAGACCAAATCGACAGTGACACTGGAGAGGAGAGAGATGATTGGAGAGCTGTTGATGTTCTTCTACCACCGTTAAGATAATACAATCCACTAGCTTCATACCCTCCACCAATCTTCATCCCTGCCTTGAGATCCTGAAAAACACACGAAAAAGGGTAAAAGGTAATAGAGCAATTGAGTGACTTGGTCAACTTACTAACAAACATAAGGTTAAACGGAAATTTAGGGACATACAAAACTAAGTATAAAGGTAAGGGGGTCATGTTAACATTGCCAATACCACAAATGGAGGATGTGGAGCCATTAACAAGGGTAACAGATTGTGATGTTGAGCAATGAGAGAGGGAAGAAAACACACTTGGAGTTCTAGTCATGTGATCGGAGTCTCCAGAGTCAATAATCCAAGGATTGGGTGTGGATGCCAGACAAGCCATACTTGAGTGTGCGAGAGTAGCCTTGTTTTGCTGAGATGTGGCCTGGACAAACCTCTCATACTCATCACGGGGGACACTCATCATCTCCTTCCTGGGAACATCTATGGATGTAGGAAGCATCTGATCAGCTGAGCAACTCTCCTGTCTGAAGTCACAAGTCATGGCATGATTGGCCCAAGTTGAGGGTGGACCATGCAAGTCATAGCAATAATTAATGGTATGTCCATCCATACCACAGTGAGTACACCTCATCGGACCCGAACTACGTCCTCTACCACGGGCTCCCCCTGAATCTCTACCTCTAGTGCGGCCACCACCATGGTTATATGTAAGTCCACCACCACTCCGGCCATATATCGGACCATTGCTACCACTACGGCTATATTGAGTTCCCCGAGCTCCACCTCTAACACCACGACCCCTTGATACTACAAAGGCTGATCTATCGAAAACATTACAGTTCTCAGTAGATCCAATGGAAATCCTCCGAAGTCAAGCAAACACCTCTTCTAAGGAAAGGAGAGCTGATCCTCCTAGTATCTGAGCCCGCACTGGTTCATACTCATATTTCAGCCCCACCAAAAATCGAGTCACATCAAGTTGTTCTCTCTGTTGTTGCTGAATTTTGACATAAGAAGTGAGGGGGTGATAAACATTCAACTCATTATGAATGTTTCTCAAACTAGCATAGTATTCCTCAAGACTCTGTTTGCCTTGTTGCAGATTAAAGTATTCCTTGTATAGCTGATATACTCTGGTTGTATTGTCTTGGCCAGAATACAACTTCTTAGCATGGTCCCACACATTTTTGGCAATGTCAAGAAACATGAAATTTACACTAATCTTGGGTTCCATATTGTTCCATAACCACGTAATAATCTGTGCATCCTCTTGTTCCCAGTCATCATACTCATGAGAATCAGTGGAGAGTTTTTCTTCCCTTATGTGCTTCACCTTCTTTGCCTTAAGAAAAATTTCTATAGATTTAGCCCAAGGTACATAATTCTCTCCATTCAGTTTAATGGAGGTCATTTGAACATTCAGGTAGTCAGTAGGGACCATCACATTAGACTTGCTATCACTGCTGTCTACCATTGCTGAATTCTATTATTGCTGAATTTGGCACATTGCACAGTAGACCACACCACACATTGATTACACTAGTTTCAACACTTGTTATTGCTGAAGATTGCACTCTTTACACTACAAACCCTACCCCACGACTACCTGAAATCTCACCACACTACATGTGGACCACTCCTCCCTTTGAATCACACTGAAAACAACATAAACCCTAGCACACTACAGTCTGAAATCCCACCATACGATCTGAAACATACTTATTATTTGATTCACAACAAAAAAATTGCATAGAAATCTCTTACCTCATCACTCGAAAATCAGACTACACAAAAATCAGACCACACAAGACACCCACTGCACCACACGAATCAGCCCTCTTCTCTTCATCGATTAGGGGAGGGCTTCTTAGAAACCACAACAACCGACCATGAATAACACAATTGGAGGCATAGAAATTGAAGGGATGAGAGATCTATCATATGGATAGCCGAACCCTGCAGGTAGGTTGGGCGAAATTTCAAAAATTTTTCTCTCTCCCATGTGGGAATCACATTCCCTGTTTTAGAAAACTGCATTTTCAAGGATCAATCTTGAACCCTAAACCAGACCAGATCTGAAACCAATAGGTAGGAGAGGGATGTACCTGATACGGAGTAACAGTAACTCCCAACGAAGGTGTTCACACCCAAGGAAAACGCCAAAGACTGCTCTCACTAAAGATGACACAGCGTATGGTGGAGTAGAATCAACAGGTGGTTCTTCCGCAAGAACCGAATTCTTCAGCAAGAATTCGATGGAGGGTGAGTGAGCACGACTTCAGATAAGTTTTTCACCAAAAACTGATATCAAGAACGTTTCTTGATCGCTCCTACAGGTGGAGAACGAACTGGCAATGGTGGCAGCAGGAGGAGAAGGCAAGAGCAGAAGATGGCATCGGTCTCACTGGAGCTGTCTCCTCTCTTGTATCTGTAATCAGAATTAGGTGTACTGGGGTTCGCCCTCCTCCTTTTATAGCCTTAAAGAGAGGTTCTCTTAATCCTATTAGGAGTTTCCTAATCCAAATCTTTATTTGGATCTGGACTCTCTTTAAGAGATAAGGATAATCCCTTATCTGTAGATAAAGATCAACCCTCCTAATCTGATTAGGAGTTTCCTGATCCAATTCTCTATTTTGATCTGGACTCTCTGAGTGGATAGGGACAATCCCTTATCCTATCTGCTGATCTAAATCCCAGATCCGACCCTCCTTTAATTAATCAAATTAAACCAGTTCGAATTGGCCTTTAGGCCCATTAAGTCCATGTGCTCTCTTATCCTCCAAACTGCTGCCCAGTTGGGTATCCTTGTATGGCGTGGGACCCAAACATTGATCTACACATCAGCCACATGGGTTCAGCCCAGCCTTTGTTACAAAGCCTGGCCGAATTCACTGTAGGAAACAGTGAACCCCCGAGTCCATCACCATGGGCTCTTAATGGGCCCAACATTTACACTAAATGGTCCTTGGGTCAAGCCACCTTATAAAAACCCAAAGACTATGGGCAGATGCAAGATTAGCCCATCAGGTATTACCCTCAATGGTCTTACACTTAACCTCTCAGCCCATAATGATCAAACACTGCCCGACAAGAGAGGACTTCTCCCTCGGCTACAAGGAACAGTGCTGCACTCTCTACTCACATGGATCTCGGGAATTAAAACCTTTTGCAAACATTTTGAAACTGTATATATATAAATATATTTTGCTAAACAAATTTCAACGATTGAAATCAACTGCCGGCAGTTTTGGTTTCCATCAGAGAGAGTGCATCCCTGATCACTTTGTCCGACAAAGGGGCTGATCCTGTCACTATGATCATCCATTCAGATGAATTCTCAGACTGTCTCAACATACCCAGGTTTTGACCCCCTCTAAGGATCTCACTGATTGGCATATCAAAGACAGCCCAATCCGACACCTAGTGCAGTATCATAATCGAGTCTAGGGGTCAGGTGTAACATTCTAGTTTTGCCCATCAATTTCCAAGGTCCAGGGCAATACTGGAATTCTGGTCCGGTTCAGGGTTTCAAGTAAACCCACACTGCATGTACCTCGGGTCTCACCCTGGCAGTTGAGACAAGCCACCCCAACCAACTTGGCGGCACATCAGTGTCAGCCTTGGCAGGATAGATCTCCCTAGATCGATCCAACGGTTGTGAAGATTCTAAACTAACACGAGTCTCATATGTTTCCAGTTTAAGGGTATTACACAAAAACACACCACAATAACATGAATCAAATATGTACTTTATTCATTTACATTAAATGTCATAAGGTACATCATTCTGATTGGAGCTAAGGGCATACATTGTGTAATAGAAACCTCCAAGGGAAGAGGGCGACCACTCCTTTTCAGCCCTTTCCCTTATCTCTAACCGATGACAAATAAACTAAGAGAAAACCCTAGACTGGGTGCGCAGAAAACAGAAATCTGGGCAGATCCGAGTTGCTTAGTTGAGCTCTAATACCATATTATAATTCGGCCTACCCTTGAGTTCTGTTAGTTTGATAACAACCAAGAAGAGAGGAGAAGAAAGAAGAAAGAAAGAGAGAGAGAAAGGAGAAGAAAAGTCTGGTTCGAATGAGAGAAAAAATTACCTCTCCCATTCGGCCAGATATGTTTTATATTACTAACATAATGGAAAAGACACTTGTTCCCCTACTTAAGTGAGGGACACTAGTTCTAACATAATATTACACATCAGCAACCTCAACATAAGTATAAAGACAGAAATACCCCTACATACTCGATACTAACAGAACACTTCCAGAATATCAATTTTAATCCAATCCCAACATTCTCGAAAGAAGGCCATTGAAAATCCATCCGACCCAAGGGCTTTTGATCTTTCCATGGAGAAGATTGCATCCTTGATTTCTTCCAAAGTAAAATTCCTTTCCAAAAACAAGGATTTCTCTTCTAAGATCCTATCCCCTTCCATTTCTAGTAGCTCTCTTGTCACCTTGCATGAACTTGTGAGAATTTCGTTGAAATGGTTTACAAAGATCCTTGTGATCTCTTGATTTTCTCTTACTTCCTGACCCCCCTCCTCCACACTAAATATTAAGCTTTTCTTTCTTCTTCCGTTTGCAAAAATTGCATGAAAAACTTAGTGTTACCATCTCCTTCAACAATCCAATGATACCTTGACTTCTGCCTCTAACATATTTCCTCCTTTGTTAATATCTCTTCCAATTCTTGCTTGATTTTCCATTGGTCCTCTCTCTCTTCTTTTGATAACATTTTGATAGCCTCTTTCTTGTCTAGCTCCTCAATCTTCCCCACTATGTTATCTTTCATTTCCTCTACCCTCCCAAAATGATCTTTATTCCACTCTTTTATTTTCCCTTTTATTCTCTTTAATTTCCATGCAAAGCTTAACATTTTCATACTCCCCAAAGCTCTGAGTTTCTGCCACCATTCCTTCAATCTAGTTTTAAATGAGTGATCCTCAAACCACATATTTTCAAACCTGAATGGAGTAGGGCTTCCTCTTGGACTTTCCTTCTCAATGGAAATGGGGCAATGGTTTGAAGTAACCCTAGGTAGCCCTTTCACTACCATTGAGCCCCACAATTCTTCCCAGTCGGGAGTAATGAGAAACCAATCCAGTTTGGAACAGGTTGGGGGGATTGAAAATTTGACCAAGTATAGTCCACCCTTGGCATCGGAGGTTCACTCAATTCAAAGGAATCTATTAAGTTATTTAACTTCCTCATGCTGGTAGTGATTCCTTGGTTCGGATTATTTGTTTCTCCCGAAAATCTGATGACATTGAAGTCACCTCCTACACACCATGGTCCCTCCCAGATTCCCCTAATAGCACATAATTCCTCCCAAAAAGCCTCCCTGTCTCTATAGGAGTTAGGGCCATATACATTTGTTACCACCCATTCCCGCCCATCCGATAGTCTTCTAATTTTTAAGGAGACTGAATATCTACCAATCAATTCCTCCACACATTCCATTTCCTCATTTCTCCAAATGGTCAAGATCCCTCCTGAGGCTCCCATGATGGGGCATACGACCATCTTAGACCCCTGGCTCCCCAAATGCTTCTTATCCACCTTCTATTTGGCTATGAAAATTTGGTTTCTTGAATCAATATCATATCTGGTCTTTATTTTCTAAAAGTATTCCTGATTATCCTCCTCTTTTTGGCACTTTCTAGGCCTCTTATATTCCAGCCAACTATCTTCATTTCGACCTGTTTATGACCCCTTATCAATGGCTGCCTAATATTCCCCTCTTTTCCTTTTCAGGCTCCCCTCTTCCTTCTTCTCATAATTTATTCCACACTTAAGCTTCTCTAACTCCCTTTACTTGAGGAAAAAAGAAAGCATACCTTACTTCCTTCATTCTTCCTTCCCACTCTTCTCTTACCTTCTGACTCTTCTTTCTCCTCCTGATTCAGCCTCCAAGCACCTTCATTATTCTCCAAAACTAGGGTTGGGTCAAATAGGTTTTCCAGGATTTAGGACCAAATTCTAGCTCTCTCTTGTTCTATGCTATTGTCCGGTAGGTTCTCAGAATCTTGGGCTGTGGCACTTTTCATTGAGAGATTCCTGGGAGGAATGTCATTGGCTGTACCTGTGCAAATGCATGAAAATAATTTAGAGGGGGTCTAAACAAGGACTCACAGGCTGAAAAGGTAAACACGAAGAAAAGGGATTAGGATCAGCCCCTTTGTCGGACAAAGGTAATGATCAGGGATGCACTCTCATTGATGGAAACCAAGACTGCCGGCAATCGATTTCAATCGTTGAGATTTGTTTTGCAAAACATATTTTATATGAGATATGAAAGTATATATATTATGGTTTCTAAAATGTTTGCAAAAGGTTTTAATTCTCGGGATCCATATAAGTAGAGAGAGCAACACTGTTCCTTGCAGCCGAGGGAGAGGTCCTCTCTTGTCGGGCAGTGTTTGATCATTATGGGCTGAGAGGTTAAGTGTAAGACCATTGAGGATATTACCTGATGGGCTAATCTTGCATCTGCCCACAGTCCGTAGGTGTTACAAGGTGGCTTGGCCCAGGGACCACTTAGGGTAAGTGTTGGGCCCATAGAGCCCATTTGATGGGTTTCAGGGGGTGCACTGTCCATAACAGTGTATTTGGCCAGGCCTTGTAACAAAGGCTGGGCCGAACCCTTGTGGCTGATGTGTAGATCAATGCTTGGGTCCCATACCATACAAGGAAGCCCAACTGGGCAGCAATTAGGAAGGCTAAGTGAGCGCATAAGCTTAATGGTTCTAAAGCCCATTTCGAATTGGACTAATTTAATAAGATTAATATGGGCAAATTCTGAGATGGATCAACAGATAGGATAGGGTCTTAACCCTATCCACTCAGAGAGTCCAGATCTGAATATGATTCAGATCTAGAAACCTCCTAATGAGATTAGGAGAAGGCTGATCTAATATGAAGATAAGATAAGGGTTTATCCTTATCATCTAAAAGGATGTCTGATCCAAATAAGATTTGGATCAGCCGCTCCTAATTAGATTAGGAGCTGATCTTTTAGGATTAAAGAAGGAGGGGGTGGCAACCTTTAGAGATAGATACTCACATTTTCTTCAGATCAGAAATCCCAAAAGAAAGATTTCTGCAATCCCTGTGAAAATCTTTCTTGCCGCCTCCTTCCTGTAGCCGCCAGACATCCAGTTCAATCTCCTACTCTGTGGGAGAAAGCAAGATTCGATCTTGTCATCAGTTCTTGGAGAAAGAACTGATAGGAAGCTGTGCTCACGTGCCTTCCTGCTATTTCTTGCTAATGACAGAGTTCTTGGAGAAGAACACTGCTGATTCTGCTCCATCCTACACTGTGCCATCTTTAGTGGGAGCAGTCTTTGGATCCTTCCTTGGGTGTGGGATCTTGTTGTTTCTTGCGAAGGACAGAATTCTTGGAGAAGAATACTGCTGATTCTGCTCTATCCTGCACTTCGCCATCTTCAGATCTGGTTGAGTTTATGGTTCAAGATTGATCCTTGAAAATATGATTTTCTAAATAGGGAATTTGATTCCTAGTTGAAAGGGAGAGAATTTTTTTTTTGAAATTCGCCCACCTTATTCCGCAAGTTTTGGGCATCCATATGATGGATCTCTCATCCCTTCAGTGGTATCAGAGCTATGGTTCAAATCTTGAACCAATTTGTTTCAGATCTGAACCTACGCAAATGGGCAGAAGGCATTTAACCCAATTTGCGCAGATTTGGGTTTTGGGAAATTTGTTCCCAAAATTATGGGCGAATAATCTGATTATTATTTAGAATTGTTTTTTATGATTTTCTTGATTTATGGGTTGTTTGTACAAGAGGAAATCGAAATCTTGATTTGCGCAGGGAACCTGCGATTTTGCAGATTATGGATTATTTTGTTACATTTGGTCTGTAAAATAATTTTTAATTTTTATTTTTTAGACTGAATGTATAGGTATTCGATCTGATGTAATTATTAATAGAAATTAGGATTTCTATTTATGTTATTTTGGATCGAAGATGGCAGCACAGAAAAGGAGATCTCGTAGAGAAGGAGATTTTGCAGATGGAAGAATTGCAGTCTGCGATTTGCAGTTTATGAAACTGCAACCAGTGATCTAACCTCTGTTTTGCAGGATGGAGTTTGCAGTTTAGGAAACTGATTATTGCTTTTCTTTTTGTAAGAATGGTAGGATCCATCTAATGGACGCCATAAAGATTGTGGAATGGGTGGGAAAATTTCAAAAATTTTCCTACCTTCTCTCAACTAGGAATCGTATTCCCTAAATTTAGAATACAATATTCAAGGATCCTACTTGAACCATAATCGAACCAGATCTAAACCAAAAGGGAAGGGAGGAATTATACCTGATCTAGAGAAGCAGTATCTCCCAAAGTTGGTGTTCACGCCCAAAGAGGACACTAAGATCCGCTCCTACTGAAGATGACACAGCTGTATGTGGAACGGAACCAGCAGAGTGCATCCTACACACTGAATCCTTCTCAAGAATCCTCTGGAAACTCTGAGCACCAAATCTTTTTCAGTCTTTTTCTGCAAGACTGATGTCAAGAATTGATTTCTTGATTTCTTTCTTCTGTGAAGATCAAATCTTGCCAGAAGGAATGGCGGCGGCTGGAGGAGAACTCCTGGGATGAAGATGGCTGAATTGCTTCTCTTCTCTCTGGAGTGTGAATGAGATCTAATCTCAGTTCGCAGGTTGCTTTCTTGCTTACAACCCTTGGTTCGAAATCTGATATTTCTCTCTTAGGGTTTCTCCTCTTTTCTTCTTGATTAAGAAACCTCCTAATTAGGAGTTATCCAAATCAGTATTTGGATAGAGGATTATCTTAATCCCATCTGCAGATTAAGTTAGTTTACTCCTGATCTTATCAGGAGGTTACCAGATTCAAATCTGATTTGAATTTGGTCTCTCAGAGTGGATAAGGTTAAACGCCCAATCCTTTTGCAAACATTAATCTCAGATCCGCCCCATAGAAGCATGCCTGATTCCTTTCCTTTATCAATACCCACTGATTTGGAAATCTTGACAGGCAACTTTGATATAACATCAATGTTCTGTTCCTCCTGTGCTTCTTTGTCTGGGTTAGTAACAAGATCTGACACTCCTTTATTAATATCTTGACGTTGTGCCTCCCCTGGGAGTTCTCCATCTTCCCTTTTGATTGAAACTGAGTTCGCCACTAAAACTGGGGCAGGACTATCATTGGATTCTTCTCTTGGAGCCATGCTGGTGTATGTAGAGGGGTCTTCGAACAACAACTCTGTTCCTAGCATTTCACCGTCTCACAAGATGCACGTTTTAGCAGTGTTGACACTTCCGATACTATCTTCTAGCTCCGATTGATACACCTCTTGCCTTAGGTCTTCCCAACTTCCCAATCGCTTTCCTCTTCAGATTCGTCGCTCTCGTGCCCATTAAATTTCGGATTGGGCTTATCGGGAGATGTTGAGTTGTTCGTCCGCACCGGCATCCATACCCATGTGGTGGCGCCTCCTTTTCCGGCACCCCCAGGAGCTTTAGAAGTGGCTCTGCAACTCTGCGTCAAAATCACGGCCGAGGGGGGGGGGCGAGCGTCAGGGGTCGAACAAGATGATGATAGACCCCTGATACTGTCCACCAACTTTTGGGCTGATCTGCACGTCTGAGCCCTTGGTTCGCTCGGTTCCCCATCGGTTTCACTAATGGTGCGGGTTTAAACTTTAATGACATTTTACCGCCTCTTCTAGCTGTCACCTCCCTGAAGGATCTTTGACAGGCCATACGTGCATTAATTGACAACTCAGATTTAGAGTCACATGCACCCCCGGGTCGACCTAGAGGCTCGAAAATCCTGGGCCTGGTTTAAACTCGTAATGTTTTTATTGCTGACCCACACCAGCCCCGACCTCCTGGCTATGTCTGCGTATGATGGTCCGACCACCTGACTTTTAAACTTAATATTTTTTGAATTCTTTTCTCTTTCAAGGTGGCCGCCCAATACTTCCTTGGGACTCGACTCTTCCTCTTCCCAAAAAAGTTCTCCCTTTTCCTTTCCTTCTCCCACTATATTTCTGCCACGTGTGCTTCCTTCCTCCATGCCACCTTCGTCTTCCTCCTTCGAACAACTCCTCCACAAAGACACTTTCTCTTCCGTCAGTACCCAAATCTTCCTCAATAGTTCCTCCAAGAAGATAGTCACCAAGCGGGGCACCTCCTCCGGCTTGATCCCGCAGATTCTTACTTTGATCGTTGTCATGTCACTGAAGCTGTATTTCTCCATCAAGCCACCCAATGTGTGGATTATTTTCTCTACTGTCGACTTATTCCAGAAGTTGAAAGGCACCCCAACAAGCTTAATGTTGAAACAACCTACTGTAATATCTCGCTCATTACAAGACATACACCATTCTTTGATGACGATCAACCTTTCCTGGGTTTCGATAGAAGAAAGTTCTATCTTTGCTTCCCATGTGTCGAGAATGGCTCTGTTTTCACTAAACGGTACCACAAGAATAGGTTTTTTTGATGCTAAAAATCTTCACTATTTCCTCTGCAACGAGCTGCCAGTCATTAATCTTTTTTCCAGCTATCAACACAAATCTGTTCTTCCATTTCTGTTTATCTACTTTCAACTCCAGCTTACTTAATTTAACAGAGCAAGCTACTGACATATTTAGTCTCTGTTCCTCCATTGCCTTCTGAGTTATTTGCTCTCCCTTGCCTACCATATCACTCTCACTCTCCCCCAACTCTGCTTTCTCCTTTAAAGTCTTTTGCTGAACCTTTTCATTTGTCTCCGTCAATACTAGGTATTCCTGTAGCTTTTCTGCAAAACACTTCCAACCTGTCTTCCTATTTCCTTCCGGGATATACACAAACTTCCTTATTGCCTTCCCCAAAACATTCTGTTATCACCATAAACCACCCCTTTCTGTTGTTTCTTAGTTCAGCTATAAAGTTCTTCCTTTCCATATTCAACTGACCTTTCCATCCAACTTCTTTCTTGCTGTAAGTAACTCCATCCACAAAACCCTTCACCCGAATCACTGCATCTCTGCAAAGAAAAATAGTTGTTTTTTTCTCTTCCCTGATCTTCAGGCACACCTGTCCCTTGTTTCTACAAGCTTCAAACACATGCTTTTTGGCTTCGAACTCCAGCTCTCTTCTCCATGTTGTCACTGGCTTGAACTCCATAGCTCCTCCTCCTTTCAATATGGGGTGTATTGTATTAGTATCGGGGGGGGGGGGTATGTTGCATACTACAATTTGGCACATAACCTCCGATTTGTCAGTATCCTATGCCTTTGTATCAGTTCATATTGTGTTATTTCTGTGATGAGGATTGCTATGATTGAGAATCCTGTTGATATGTTGACAAAGCCTCTCCTTGTTGCTAAGTTGAAGCCAAGGTTCAAAATTTTGTTATGTATTGGGCCTTATCTGCTCGATATGCCAAATGTGCATCTCTTGGGGGTTTAATCCATTTCAAGGGGTAGGCAAGCCTAAGACCTGCAAAAAGAGTGTGGTACAAAGTACCAATACATCCCTTCCATTGTATCGGGATGTATCGATACTTTGTACCTTGGTTCAAGCATTACTTGGATTTGATTGGTGTCTGCAACACTTGAAATATACCCCTTGAGGGCCTATGTGGTGAAGGTAGAGAGAGCCTTTTATTCTTGTATGGCTTGGTGGAATTCAAGCCAAGTTTGTGCCTTGAATTCTTGTTTTGCAGCCCACTCCATGACCCAACCTAACATTTGTGGAGGAGTCCCAAGGGGAAATTCCATTGAGGTCTGTGGTGGATGTGGAGGGCTTGGGCTGGTGCGGGGTGGAGCCCCATGTACCCAACCCATTTCGTATATGGATCCCATATATATTTCGTGAGAGAGAAAGCTTTGGGGGCATATTGGGTGTACATGGAGTTAGGGTTTGTGTAGGATGCACAAACTTATACTTGATTTTTGACTAATTGGATTTCTCCTCCTCCTGTGGACATAGGAAAAGGGCTGAACCATGTTAAATCTCTATGTGCTCTTAAGTTAATCTGTTTTTGTTTCTTTTCTGTTTGACTGTTACTTTATTTGCCAATCAATTTAGGTCTTGGGTTTGTCATAACGAGAACCAATTTTTCAGTTTCTTTACTGTATTGTTCTTATTAAATTTGAGATTTACTAGCTTTACTTGTTAAAGATAGTTTAGTTATTTGTTTTCTTTACACTGCAATACCCATAGACACTCTTTATTCTAATTATAGTTTTTCTCTTTTAATTCTTTTAATGGAATGGCAGATAAACAAACTGTTGGATATTGCTCGATCTGTTGCAAGTATAAACACTAATGACTATAGTACATTAGAATACCTGGTGTACCGCCTAGAGGACCTGAAATATGCTATCCAAGATAGGAAGGTGGATGCCCTTATTGTTGAAACATTTGGAAGGCGGATAGAGAAACTGCTACAGTGAGTACAATTCTTAATTCTAATACAACACTAAAATGTCATTGATGAAATATAACTGTAAAATGTATTTCCTGGTTTATAGAATAGTGAAGCATATTACTTTATTATTGTATTTCTAATATTTCAATACATTGTTTTTTATTTATGAAAAGACCTATTGCTGGTGCTTTTGTACTCCTCCCTCATTGATTCGTTTTTTTTTATTCAATCTAATAGCCCTTTATTTCTATTTCATCCAACATGTTCCCCAATTACACAGGGAAAAATATGTACATCTTTGTGCACAGATAGAAGATGAAAAAGCTGATTCATCGAAGGTCTTGATTGATGAACATGGTTCATTAGAAGATGATCCAATTCGTAGCTTGCGTGCAAGTTCCATAAATCCAAATAGTAAGGACCGAACATCTATAGAAGATTTTGAAATTATAAAACCAATTAGCAGAGGGGCATTTGGACGTGTTTTCCTTGCAAGGAAAAGAGCAACCGGTGACTTATTTGCTATAAAGGTAAGATTCTATATATGGGTTACATTCCAACTTGTAGTAGTAGAAACAAATTAATTACCAATCATTAATGTTAATCTTTTCCTTTGAAGTCTTCTATTTCTTTTTTCAAATGGTAGATGTTAGTTTAGAATTTTATGGATCTTTTGGTATTCATTTTGGAATTTGATTGTAATGATTTTGATACACTTGATGTATCTATATATGATTGCAAATTATGCTAACCACTGCATTCTCCTATATTCTTCTTTTGTATATATGATTCTAGTAATGAACATGGTTAGAGATTTTGATATTAATAGAACTATTGAATTGCTGTGTTACCCAGACATAATAAGGACACAGTCACACAGCTGGATATGTTAGATACAAAAATTAAACTAAAAATTCAAGTATCTGACATGGTACAATGCCCTTGTTTAGATATCCTGGTATCTAGTTCAATTGGATTTTGTAAAAAAAAGATTAATAAGATATAAATTCTCAATGAGACAGAAATACAAGAGAAGGTTAAGCAACTTGATGTGGACAAGAAAACAAGTTATATGCAACATGTTAAAAGGCTGTTTATAGGCAAACGTCTTTTGTTTTTATTTCTGTTCAGTATCACAGGGGTACTATTGTAATTCCCCCTCTTTTATATTATGTTATGGTTGCCCTAATATAAATACCAAAAAGCTGGCACCGCCAGCACTGAGTTTTGCTCACAGATCTCTCTTCTCTCTTCTCTTCACTTTCTCTTCTGGATAATATGGTATCAGAATGGGCCCATTTGATCTAAAAGGAGATCGAGAAAGCACTCTTTTGTCTTCTCCCTTCACTTGCTGCTGAATTTTTTCTCTGAAGAACCAAGGTAGATCTTTGGACTGATCTCAGAAGCTTCTCTCTCTCTTTTTTTTTTTAATTTTATTTTTTTCCTGATCATGTATCAGGACAGAACCAAAACAAGGGGATCGATCAACTGATGTGAGGTGATCAGCACCTGTACCTTCCTTTTTTGTAGGATCGAGTGATCCTTGTGGTGGTTGTAGGTCGGAGGTGACCTGTATGTGCTGTGACAGCAGCTTTGTGGCTTGTTTGTAGGTCGGAGATGACCTGTGTGTGCTGTGACAGCAGTCCGGTGGTTAGTGTGTAGATCGGTGATGACCTGTAGGTGTCGTAATAGCAGTAAAACATTTTTTTGGTGATTGAAGGACTGTGCTCGAACTAAAAGGTGGCTGTCTCTAGTTTCCTGGTGCAAATTATTTTTTTTTTTTCAGAAATAATACATTGTGTGAAAGGGAAACAGGTTGGACTGTATTTTTTTCTAGTTTTTTTGGAACTCTTTTGAGTGTGATTTGAACCAGTTATCATGAATAGTGAAGATTCTACCACATCTGGTGTTTCTTCAATATGGAATGACCTGAGTGGGGGTATGGATTTATCCTTCCCAATGGATGTCATACCTCTTGATGGTCTCAATTACTTAGATGGTCGAAGGGGATTAAGTTATACATTATTGCAAGGGGAAAGATAGGATATATAAATGGAAGAATTAAAGAACCTAATTCTGGGAGTGCTGAACATGACACTTGACAGATGGAACCAGGAAAACAACATGGTAATGTCATGGATCTTAGTGTCTATGCAACCTTAGGTGAGAAGAAATTTTATGTGGGCTGAAATAGCTTATGAGATTTGGGAACAAGAAAGGTCAACCATATTCTGAATTGTGCCATTATGCAAAGAATCTGTCAGTTACAAGTAGAATCCTCTACTTGTAAACAGGGGGAGAGGAATCTCTTTGTGTACTATTCAGACTTGTCTTCCATCTGGAAGGAGTTGGATGACTATCAGAGTGTAGATTGGAAGTGTGATGAAGATGCCAAAGCGTACAAGTCTCTTGTTTCACAGCAGCGAGTCTTTGCCTTTCTCCTTGGCTTGGACCCTATGTATGAATCCATTAGAGTACAGATCCTTGGAAGCAAGGATCTCCCATTTGTCCAAGAGGTATATGCTCTAGTACAGTCAGAGGAAAGTAGAAGAAATCTGATGAATAAGGGCCCGTTTGGCGCGTCTTTCCGCGCGGTCTTTCGGCTGTTTACAAGCCGGGAAGACCGATTTTTGGTCTATTCCCGTTTGCTTCGCAGAAGATCTAGCCGACAAAAGAAGGTGCGCCGAAAAGATGCGAGAAGCCCATTTCGGGCTGATTATTTGAAGCTTCCCACGTCTTTCGCATTTTAATCTCGTATGGAAGGATGTGGGCAGATGCAACGAAAAACACGCGTCTGCCAAACTGCCATCGGGCTGCTCAGATTTTATGTCAAAAGCTCAATGTGTCTTTTGACTGTCAGAGCTACAAGATCTTCTCTAAAGGACGTGCCAAACGGGCCCTAATTCTGGGGGAGATCAGAGATGCAGTCGTGTTGGCAGCGAAAGGAAGTGTTGTTACAGGTGGGGGAAATCCCTTTAAGAATGGTGACTCTCAAAAAAGGGTGGATGACAAAGAAAAATTATGGTGCACCCATTGCTAGAAGTCTAGGCACACTCGTGACACATGCTGGGATCTTCATAGGAAGCCGAAATGGGCTTAGGAATTAAGTAAGAAACAGGGTTCTGATCTGAATAAGAAGTTAGAATAGCAAGGTTCAAGAAAGCTCACTACAACAAACATGGCTACTTAGGAGAACTACCCCCTGACTACTATTGCAGCTTAGACATACACCTCTAGTTTTGACCCTAAGGAGGATATCATTAATTCCTTCCATGACCATTTAGAACTTTATGGTAGGGCAATTCGTCAGATGGATTCTCCTCCTCCATCATATGCGTCTACATCAGGTAAATCTACCACAACTCTCCATGTATCGTTTCATTCCCTTGACTCTCCTTGGATAATTGATTCAAGAGCGTCAAAACATATGACTGGTAAGTCTACTTACTTTTAGACCTATCATCTTCTCTCTGGAAGAGACAAAGTGAGACTGGCTGATGGTTCATTCTCTACCATATCTGGTCAATGAACCATTTCTCTTCCTTTTGGTTCTACTCTTTCTAATGTTTTACATGTGGACTCTTTCTAATGTTTTACATGTTTCATAATTCCCTATTAATTTGTTTTTTGTTAGTATTATCACCAATTCATTAAATTGTTTAGTAACCATCTTCCCTTCTTATTGTGTGATTTAGGATTTGGCCTCGGGGAAGATGATTGGTAGAGGATGTATGGTGGATGGTGTCTACTTGTTGGAGAATAAGGCTGGTCTTGCAGTCAAAGAGTCAGTCTAGTAAGAGTTAGGCCTATTTAAGGCACATTCGTCTTAGTCATTTATCCTTCGATTCCTTAAAAATTGTGTTTCCAAAGTTGTTTAAGTCAGTGTTAGAGTTGATATGTCAAACTTGTCAGTTGAGTAAACATTGTAGAACTCATTTTTCTTCAAAGAATAATGAATCTAAATTTCCTTTCCATATTGTTTATTTTGATGTTTGGGGCCCAGTAACTTTATGTTATGTCCCAGAAACTTCACACACAATTCTCAGACTCACAGCAGAATTCACACAACTCGAACATCAACAAAAGAAATTGGTATTCATTTAGAAGAAAACATTAACAGTTGGTCGGTTCTTCGAGAGACCGCCGGCTCTCCCAATCACTCACAGTATTCTTCACTCAAAAAAAAGCATACCTCCCCCCATCCCCCAAAGCCCCTTCTTATACTCTTCTCACAACATAACTGACTCCCTCTATAAATGCCCAGCTGGCCAAGTTATAAATGCCCAACACTCTTCTTATTCCTAACTGACATAGCTATAAATGCCTCAAGACTCTCCTTATTCCTTTCAGCTATAATTGCCCCCATGTGTTCAATTGTTCAATTATTTCCCCCCTTAGCCGATTGTTGACCTTTCCTCTTCCTGGCATATGTAAGGTTAATTGGGGGCCTATCATTACCCGCCGCCCAAAGTCTAACCTTGTCCTCAAGGTTAAAATGAGGAAATTGGTCTCGAAGTAAGTCAAAAGGCTCCCAAGAATCTTCAAAATCAGGTAGGTCCTGCCAATGAATAAGCACTTCCAAACCAGTAACTCCAGGCATAGTGGATGGACGCACCCCTTGTACGGCCGCAGGTTCCACAAGCATCTCCATATCGGCCGACAGAGTGGAAGGAATCACAAGAGAAGAGATATGATTGCCAATAGCCTTCTTGAGTTGCGAGACATGAAAAACTGGGTGAATCCGTGCATCTGGAGGAAGTTGAAGTTTATAAGCGACAACGCCAATTCTTTCCACAATAGCAAATGGTCCATAAAAACGAGGGGCAAGCTTTTCATTGACTCGGCGAGCTAGAGACTGCGGGTGATAAGCACGGTGTAGATGGTCCATACACCAAATTCCCGACATCAAAATGGCGATAAGCACGGTGTAGCTTTTCATTGACCATAGCAAATGGTCCATACACCAAATTCCTGACATCAAAATTCACATCATGTCGGTTCGCATCAGTCAAGTCTTTCATCTTTTGTTGTGCACGGTGTAGATGAGCACACAACTCCCTAAGTATAGCGTCACGTTGAAGGAGAACAGCTTCAACATCAGTATTAGCCGTAGAGCCAAGCTCATAGCGGATTAATGGAGGAGGATCACGCCCATAAACCACCTTGAAAGGTGTCATGCCAGCAGCAGTGTGAAAAGAGGTATTATAGCTGTATTCTGCCCAAGATAACCAGGAAGATCAGTGGGAGGGAGAATCAGCTGCAAAGCATCGCAAATAAGTCTCTAAACAGCGATTAACCACCTCCAACCGACCATCCGTCTGAGGATGGTAAGCTGAACTACGACGCAATTCTGAACCTTGCAAGGTGAAAAGCTCGCGCCAAAAGAAACTCATAAAGACTTTATCACGATCAGACACAATTGATCGGGGGATGCCATGTAAACGAACTATGTTGTGTAAGAAAGCCTGAGCAACCGTGAGAGCTGAGAAAGGATGACTGAGAGGGATGAAATGGGCATACTTTGAGAGACGATCGACCACCACCATAATTGTATCAAATCCCTTCGACTTAGGAAGAGCCTCAATAAAGTCCATAGCAATATCCTCCCAGATCTGTTCAGGAACGGGTAAAGGTTGCAAAAGGCCAGCAGGAGACATGGCTTCATATTTACTGCATTGACACACATCACAGGCCTGCACAAACTCCTGGACAAAACGCTTTATCCCCCACCAGTAAAATTCGGCTGCTATTCGCCGATATGTCCGGCGGATTCCAGCGTGTCCTCCCACAACACCAGAATGAAACTTGTAGAGAACACTGATGTGGGCCCCACTACAGTGATCCCCACTACAGTGGTCCCCACTGTGTTTGTAGGACAGCAGTGTAGTTATTTGTTTCAGTTATAGTAGTGTTAGTTTGAGTCAGTTTGTTAATTCAGTTGTTATTTATTTCAGCTTTTATTTACTTTATTTATTATGTAAGTACTAAGGGCAGATGTGTCCTTTCCATTATGTACTAAACATAACCTATAAATATTAAGAGAGTGGCGATGGCAGATCTGTCAGAATCTGTCCTTCCTTTCAACCACTTGTGTTCTCCTATTTCTCTTCTATTCTCTCTCATTTTTCTCACTTTTCTTCTGTTTTGTAAACCTAAAACCTATTAGGATTCAAGACTGATTACAGTCTTGATCTTCTACTAAACTCTTTAAGTAAGAGGGGAATAAATGGGGAAGAAGCTGGCATAACCAATTTACCATGATAACGGAGGTGATCTCCAACTAAAGAGTAGGCAGGATAGGCTGCTGGATCATGCTGTATGGCATTTTTAATGTTGGCCAGAAAAGGATCAGCATCAACTTGCTCCTTAAGGTCATCAAAATCAAGAAAAATAGGGACTGTAAGAGAATTTAAGTGCATTTCAGCAGGAACTCTGGAGAGAGCGTCAGCCACGGCATTTTCGGTACCCGGTTTGTACTGAATCTCAAAATCATAATTCATAAGCTTAAGGAGCCACTTATGATGCTCACCTTCGACAACCCGCTGCTCCAACAGATACTTAAGACTACACTGGTCGGTACGAACAATAAAGCGTCTTCCAAGAAGATAGGGGTGCCACTTTTTAATGGCAAAGACAATAGCCATTAATTCATGCTCGTAAACAGATTTCGACTGTGCAGACGGACTATGCTTGTGGCTGTAAAAAGCTATAGGTCGATTATTCTGCATTAATACCGCATCGAGACCCACACCGGATGCATCTGTCTCGATCAAGAAGGGCTGGGAAAAATCCGGAAGGGCCAACATAGGTACGGTCGTCATAGCCCGTTTCAACTCCTGAAAGGCATTCTCAGCTTCCGCATTCCATGAGAAGGCATCCTTTTTAAGCTGCTGTGTCAATGGCCATGCTATTTTACTGTAGTTATGCACAAAACGGCGATAATAGCCTGTAAGTCCCAGAAAACCGTGAAGAGCTTTAAGTGAAGATGGTTGGGGCCAATCAACCACGGCCTGGATTTTAGAAGGACCGGTAGAAACACCAGCCGCACTAATAATATGACCCATGTATTCAATGCTAGGCTGAGCAAAGATACATTTCTTTGAGTTAGCAAAGAGACGGTGGGCGCACAACACAGAGAAGACCTGTCGAAGGTGATCCAAATGGGCAGCTTCGGAAGCACTGTAAACCAGAATATCATCAAAAAACACCAGCATAAAGCGACGGAGGAAATCATGTAAGACAATATTCATTAACGACTGAAAAGTCGATGGCGCATTGGTGAGACCGAAGGGCATGACAAGGAATTCGTAATGGCCCTCGTGGGTGCGAAATGCAGTCTTGGGAATATCCTCACTGCGGACACGAATATGATGGTAGCCCGATTTAAGATCAATTTTGCTGAAAATAGAAACACCATGAAGCTCATCGAGAAGTTCTTCGATAATCGGAATGGGGAACTTATCCGGAACCGTAGCACGGTTAAGTGCTCTGTAATCAAAACAAAAACGCCAACTTTCGTCTTTTTTCTTGACTAAAAGGACCGGGCTCGAGTAGGGGCTTGTACTTGGCTGAATAATACCCGCAACCTTCATCTTAGAGACAAGGCGTTCAATTTCATCTTTCTGGAACCGAGGGTATCTGTAAGGACGAACAGAGATAGGGGAAGTGCCCTCCTGCAAGACGATAGCATGCTCCGTGGCCCGAGTAGGGGGTAAACCCGTAGGCATATCAAAAACATCTTTGAACTCATCCAGTAAAGCGGAAATTGGCAGGGATGTAGGCAAGACATAGTTCAACGAAGAATCCACCACCTGCAATTGTTCCAGTTCCAACAAAACCCCTTGTCCCTCATGTTGTAAGTTACACATCATAGCATGCAAAGATACCTGAGAAGAGTAGAGAGAAGGGTCGCCCTGCAATTTCACACGGACACCCCCCAAGTTGAGCTTCATAGACATGTTACCCCAATTCATCACTGAGTCCCCGAGGGATGCTAACCAAGGAAAACCAAGAATGACATCCATAGAGCCCAACTTTAAAGGAAAGAAATCAGCAATGACATCCAATTCGGGTAAGTTGAGGCAAACCTGACGGTAGACTCCAGAAGTTCTCACCTCATCTCTAGTCAAACAGAGATACAGAAGGCAGCCCACCAATCTTTGATATACCCCTTTGTCTAGAAGAGCTTCTCCTTCAGTAGCACTTAACTTGTGGTTGGGATCAATTGGAGTTTTTACAGGTTTACACCATAATTTCCCAACTTCATGAAGCAAGTCAAGTACATATTTCCTTTGTGACAGAAAAATTCCCTTCTTAGATCTTGCAGCTTCATGCCAAGAAAGTATCGGAGATCACCAAGGTCCTTAATCTCAAATTCGGAAGCAAGGAAGGACTTCAACTGGGAGATACCTATGATATCGTCACCTATCGCAACAATGTCATCAACATATGCTATTAACATTGTTACTCTTCCATCAACTCTTTTAATGAATAAAGTGTGGTCTGCCTGAGATTGAGAAAACCCAATCTTTAAGATAGCATTTCTGAACTTGTCAAACCAAGTTCTAGGGGATTGCTTGAGCCCATACAAGGACTTCTTTAAGCAACAAACTTTTCCTTCACTGTTAGGAAAACTCACCCCAGGTGGTAAGTCCATATACACTTCCTCTTGTAAGTCCCCATTGAGGAAGGCATTCTTCACATCCAGTTGATATAAAGACCAAGAGTAATGGGCAGCAAGAGACATGATCACACAAATAGGGTTCATTTTTGCAACTGGAGCAAAGGTTTCCAGATAATCAATGCCATAAGTTTGTGTGTATCCTTTGGCTATAAGCCGAGCTTTGTACTTCTCATTTAAGCCATCTACCTTGTGCTTAACAGTGTAGACCCACTTACACCCAACAAGAGTCTTATCCTTAGGACAAGGAACAACCTCCCAAGTTTGGTTCTTTATCAGGGCCTCCATCTCTTGGTTCATAGCTTACTTCTGGTGAGGGGACTGCATTGCCTCTGTAACATTGTGAGGGATGGAAACAGAAGAGATGGTAGAAATATAGGCACGATAGGAAGGTGAGAGAGCATCATAAGACACATAGTTAGTAATAGGATACTTGCTGCATGCCCTTTTCCCTTTTCGAATGGCAATAGGAAGATGAAGGTCAGGATCAATAATAGAATTATCAGGAGGTTCAATATTACCTGATCTGGGAGATCAGATTGTGATGGGCATTCTACTTCAGGAGCCACCCTCTTATTGCACTTGATGAAAAACTGCTGCCAGGACCGAGGCTGACACATAGGAGGAGGAGAAGGAATACCATCGTTACAGGGAGTTGAGGAAGGAGAAGGACGAACAGAAGAGACAGGGACAAGAAGGCAGAAGGGAGTTCGATCTTCACTTGCATTTTCCTCCTGAAGAGGACGAGATGATTGGAAAAAAGAGGACTCCAAAAAGGTAACATCCTTAGAGACATATCTCTTGCCAAAGAGAGCATCAAAGCATTTATAGCCTTTTTGGACAGGGGAGTAACCAAGGAAGTCACATTTAACTGACTTAGGATCAAACTTACGTCGGGAAGGACTCATATCGTGAACAAAACAAACACAACCAAAGATTTTAAGGGGGAGATTGAAAAGAGGTTCATCAGGAAAGAGAAATTAATGAGGAGACTGAAGATTAAGGGTCCTTGGAGGAAGTTTGTTGATGAGATACACATGTTTCAACAGCATCACCCCAGAAACGGGTGGGAACACGAGTCTGAAACAGTAAACCTCGAGCAACTTCAACCACATGCCTATTCTTCCTTTTAGCTACCCCATTTTGTTGTGAAGTATGACTACATGAACTCTGGTGAATAATTCCTCGATCTTCAAGAAATCTATCCAAATGATGTTCAAAGTATTCCTTGGCATTGCCAGGTCTTATTATCTTAATTCTTTTCTGAAACAGTCTCTATCATATTTATGAAGTTTTGAACTACCATAGAAACTTCATCTCGACTTTTCATCAAGTAGAGCCATGTATACCGACTGTAGTCATCAATGAAGTATTTATACCCACCCATGCAAGGGATAGCACATGGGCCCCAAACATCAGTATGAATCAAATGAAAAGCAACATTACTTCTTTTACTACTTGCAAAATATGTGGTTCTACATTGTTTTGATTGATGACAAACTTCACATTCAAAATTCAACTTTGACACTGAGCCAAATATGTTTGGAAACAAAAGTTTTATAGAATTGAAAGACATATGATAAAGACGACAATGCCATAATTTCAAAAGACTCATTTTCTCATTTGGACAAGACTCAGTTTGGCTCGACAATCCATGCTCTGAAGGTCCATTAAAGAGGTAGACTCCATCAGCGTTATGCCCACTTCCAATCATCTTCCCCGTGCTCAAGTCTTGGAAAACACAATGGGTAGGAAAAAATGTCATTGAGCAATTATGGGATTTTGTAAGAGAACTAATAGACAACAAACTTTTATGTAATTGGGGCACATGAAGAATTGATTCAAGAGAAAAGTTATGACTAAGTTTGACTTCACCCTAACCCGAAATAGGGGTTTGAAATCCATCAACAATAGTAATCTTGCCCTTCCCTGGGGTTAACTTATATGAGGTAAAATGTGAAGGCATACCAGTCATATGGGCACTAGCCTTGGAGTCTACAATCCAAGGACTAATATGTGGAACAAGCAAGTGCAGCATCTGTCTTGGCATATGAACTAGATGGATTTCTATGTCCAGAACCGGATGAGGAGGATGTACCACCCTTTTCCAGCTGCAACAGTATATTCCTGAGTTTGTCCATTACATCAAAGGAGTCATGAACATCAGAAGGTTGAGCATTTCCCTTCCTCCTGGTTTTGTATTTTTCTAGTTTTAAGTGAGGATTGAACTTCCAACACTTTTCCTTAGTATGTCTTGGCTTCTTGCAATAATCACAAACCATATCCTCAGCCTTCTCAATAACATGGTGCTTTGTAGTATTTTGCTTGGATCGAGATGACATAAAGGTAGAGTGATCAATCATAGGTGGTTGCATCATGGCTCTCCTTCAACTCTTCCCCTTGTACAAGGGAGTACGCGGAAGCAAGAGTGGCAATGCTGGTACTAAG
Source organism: Nelumbo nucifera (assembly GCF_055504915.1). NCBI lineage: Eukaryota > Viridiplantae > Streptophyta > Magnoliopsida > Proteales > Nelumbonaceae > Nelumbo > Nelumbo nucifera. The sequence continues at coordinate 195,941,150 of NC_142649.1, forward strand.
AATATGTTGCTTAGTAAAATCAAACTCTGGATTCAAGCCAATTGAGAAATCAAAGACTATTCTCCTCTATATACTTTCGATATTGCTCACCATCTTCAGGGTCCTTCTATACAAGAGTCTTCAGCTGATCCATTTCCAGATAGACTGTAGAGAAGAGAAATACATAGCCACAGATCTCTCCCCCTGACACTTACTACAAGCTTCCCTCCGAAGTTGGTACACTCTAGCAGTATTATTAACTTCGGAATAAGTAGCAACAACTCTATCCCAAATATCTTTGGCCATTGGAAGAAACATGTAGTTCTGGGCAATATGAGGTTGCATTGAGCAAATCAACCATGACATTATAAGGGAGTTATCCTGTTCCCACTTTGCATATTTTGGACCTTTCATATTTGGCTTCACCTCCTTTCTAGTGATGAATCCCAATTTACTTCTCCTAGTGATGGTAAGTTTAGTAGATTGGGATCACTCTAAAAGGTTGGTTATATCAAGTTTAACAGTAGTTATCATACCACTTGAAATGTCTACACTTCCTAGGAACACACTAGAAACCATTTGTACATCCTTAGATGATTCCATAATCTATCAAAACACTTTTGTGTCAACCAAAAGGGGCCCCAAATACTTAACAACTAAGGATCCAAGAAACTAGGCCACCACATGGTTAAGAGGCAAAAAAAGGCCAAAAAACTAAGTTGGTGCCAAAATAGAGGGAGAAATAGCTGATTGTAGAGTTTGGTCCCCAACTTCTGATGGCTTATTTTCCTGTGCATCTTTCTTTGGTTTGCTCACTCACGTTGATCCTATGGGTGTGAACTTCCTAGTGAGAGAAATCTGGTCTAAGCCGATCCCTCCAAAAGTACAAGCTTTTTGTTGGGAAGTGTTCCTAGGGAAGGTAAACACTTGTGATGTGTTACAGAAAAGGAGGCCAAAAAATTACCTCTCTCCTCATGTGTGTGTCCTTTGTTTGGGTTGTGGTGAAACCCTAACCCACCTACTTTTATCCTGCTCTTTTGTTTTTGGTATTTGGAATGTTGTTTGTTCTCTCTTTGGATGCAGATGGGTTCCCCCATAGGATGTGGTAAGTCTATTCAGCCCCTCTTTCTTGTGTCAACAGAAGAAAAGAGGAAAGTGCTTATGGGAGGCAGTAAGGGCAGCTACAGTATGGACTATATGGGAGGAAAGAAACCTAAGAATTTTTTTTTGGAAAAAGTAAAACAAAGGAGGAAGTTATTGAAGCCATAAAAATCAGAACTGCACATTGGGTGAAGACCATGGAGATATTCAGAAACTACTCCACGAATGATATCCTAAGAAATTGGGCTGAAGTAGCACAAACAGATGCACCCAAAGTACTTGCAAGCATGTAATGGAAGCCATCGACACTGAACAAACTAAAACTGAACTTTGATGGGAGTTCTCTTGGCAACCCAGGAAGGGCAGGCATAGGGGGTGTGTTTAGAAATCATCTAGGTGTGGTGGTGGCACTCTACTTAGGACCAATAGGTTTTGGTGACCTAATACAAGCTGAATCTCTAGCCCTACTTCAAGGTCTAAAGATGGCTGAGCAGATAGGAATAGCAGATTTAGAAATAGGAGACTCACTATTGGTCATTTCTTGGGCCAAAAACATCACATCAGTACCTTGGAAACTCAAATTTATCTTATTAAGAGAAATCGACATATTTGCAAGGAGGATCAACTCTCAGTTTGGTTGGGTCAAACGGGATGCAAATGGGATGGCGGATACCCTAGCAAAACAAGGGGCAAATAGATCTTCATTGTATTGGGCAGATTTATAACTGATTTCTGGAGATTGCAGTTCAGATTAATGTCCCTCTGCAATCTTTATCTATTGTAACTGAATTTCTTTGTTTTTAATGAAAATTTCTTGCTGATCAAAAAAAAAAAACTCCCAAAAATTGTCTAGGGCTTAGAAAAAAACGAGACCACTTCCTGTTGCTTCCAAGGTAAAAAATGACTTGAACGGTCTAGGTTTTGTGGCAGAAAAACTGATTAAACAAAGTGTATAAGGCTCGACATTAAATCTGGATTTTTTGCGATTTTCTGCTTGAAAATCTATTACAAATCATAAATGCTTCGAACAAAGACAAGTCATACAAAAAATCTTCTAAAATCAGGGCGAATCAAACCATATATGATTCATGTATTGCCGCCAACACTTGTACGGATTTCTGACGTCATCCGGTGGTGGTCTGACGTTAACAGTTCATCTCGTGCAAGAGAGTTAGCAAGAAAGGTATTCCCAAGTGCCTTTACCCGCTCTGATACCAAGTTGGAAACTAGTATCGTAAATCTAGGGTTTGTATTAGAAAGAAAGAAAGAAAGAGAGAAAGGAGAAGAAGAGAGGAATGTGCCGAGTGGTGTGTTCTTTTTACTGTTCATACCCTCCAAAGGCACTTTATATTTTGAAACAAGAAATTACAAAGAGGTCCCTACTTGGGTGCCCAAGAGAGTACGAAGGGAAGAGGTAAAGACTAAAAACACCCTTGCCTAAACTTTCTCAACAGTCCTCAACAACACAACAAAGAGTGAAACTGAACTTTGATGGGAGTTCTAGAGGTAACATGGGCCCTTCAGGTATAAGGGGAGTATTCAGAGATGAAAATGGCAAAAATGTGGCTATGTTTTCAGTGTAGAGATAGTGAGAAGATATAGCTGCAGGGCTATTTTTGTACTTTTACCATCTTTTGTTGTACACATATTTTATGTACTCTTTATCTTATACACTAAGGGCAGATTTGTCCTTTTATCCTTTTTTAATATAAATATCTCCTTTAGGGTGTCGACAATCACTAGGTGACACATCCACCAATCTGCTGTGTTCTCTCTTCTCTCTCTCTCTCTCTGACTTTTGATCTGACTTTGACATGGTATCAGAGCAGGTCACAATCTGATCTGCATATAACCTCTTCGTAACCCTTTTCTTTTCTGCTATCTAGAGTACTCCCTGACAGTTTTTGGGAGGCTCTTCGAGTGCTCTTGAATCCCTTATCTGTGGCTGCATTTGATTAGAACTCTATAGACACTTTTCCTGGACTGTTGCGCCATCAGATTTCTTTTTTTTGTTGGATCTCCCTCTAGAGGCATCGGATCATACTAAAACTTTGGATCTAGTGTCGCCCAGAGCAGATCTACTGACTCTAATTGGTTTGGTTTGAATCGGAATTTTTTAGAAGGGTTTTGAGCCACTTCTGAGTTCGGCAGATCCTTGTAGTTTCCTTTTCTGGACATTGGCTAAAAGTACCTCTTTCTTTCTTCTGTTTTGAGCCCTACTCTTTGTTTAGAAGTGTGGTTTTCTTGCTCTTGTGATTCAATGGCATTAGAAAGGATGGAGGTTCTCCCTATTAGGGGGCGTTCGTTTTTTTTTGGATTTTGAGAGGGGGGAAAGTTGGTCAATGGGATTTTGATTACCATTGACTAAGAAACCCATGTTCTTTCTTCAGATTTATGTGGGGACCATGGAAAGTTTATTTTCCTAGGTATCACTTACCCGGGTAAGTGATACCCATCTCCTAGGTGGGTAAATTACTTTCTCACCTAGGGAAAAAGTTGCCAACACTTGAATGGTACAAAAATGCCCCTTTTAATAATGGATTTTTATGACTAAAATGGTCATTGCCTTATTTACATGGAAAATAAAAGAACACAGGTAAATGCACTTACTCGGGTAAATCTTTCTTGGGAAACACTTACCCGGGTAAGTGCATTTACCTAGGTAAATAACTTACCAAAAAGCAAATAGGGCCTTAAGTTTAATGGTACGAACTATGCACTTTGGAAATTTAATTTTCAATTTCATGTGGAGACAAAAGGTCTTTGGGGATATCTGGATGGATCTGTAGTTAAACCTGATGATTCCGACATTAAGGGTCTTAATAAGTGGAGAATGGATAGTGCGAAAATCGCATCATGGATCCTAGAATTGGTTGAAACTGATATTGCAATTCCTATGAGAGGATACAAGACCACCTATGAGATGTATGAGTATCTCGAGAAAGGAAGGTCCAAAATATTATGCTGGGTTTATTAACCTTTGGATAGAGTATGAGCTTGTACACATGGGAAAAGATCCGTCTGAATGTTGCGTGAAGTATATGAAGGAACACTTTGATAGAAGGAAGATTATGCACTTCCTAATGCATCTTAGGCTTGAGTTTGAAGTTGTCAGATCTAATATCTTGAGCCAAGGAACACTTCCCGACTTGGATTCTATTCTTGGGGAAATTCTGAGGGCTAAAACCAGACTTGCTACACAGACTACTCTGGATGGGAGAAAAGAGTGCAACATCGATACTGTCTTCCTAGCAACAAAACTAAAGGGGAAGGACTTCTATAAAGTACAATGCTATGAGTGTAAGGAGTTCGGGCTTGTTATCTCCCTTTGCAAGAAAAAGAATACATGCACTTACTGTAAGCAGTTTGGCCATATTATTACTGAATGCCATACTCGGCCTCGGAAAAGCAATGGATCAAATCAGAAGAAAGGAAGCTACATGGCTTATCAGACTGCTGTAGATGGATCAAATGCTGTATCCTCCATTACTTTTGTGGCTGGCCAAAATGACACTGCAAGTGGCATGTCTGAAGAACAGATTCGACAGCTTATGTCCTCGGCCATCTCTTCAGCCTTCTTTGCTATTGGTCTGTCTGGTAATTCACCAACCTATTGTCCCTCATCGAATCATATCTGGTATATTGACTTAGGAGCCTCTAACCATATGACAGGGGCCACACTTGGTCAGTGGTCCATGCTCACCACCAATTTGAATTCAGTTGGCCAACTTGTAGAGGAAGGTAACATTGCCTCATTCACATCTGATGGTTGTTTGATACAGGATCGGAAAACTAGGGAGGTGAAGGGGATTGAGACGACTATTTGCTTTGGAGTTTGAGAAGAATAAGGCTGCACCAGTTTCTACTTGTTTGATTTCTACTACCTTTAGTTTTTAGTCCTTTAATTGTAATAATGATTGGCATTTGTGGCATAAATGCCTTGGCCATCTGTTTTCTAAGAATCTTGATAAGTTATTTGCTTCTGGTAGTTTAACTGTTTCTACTACTGCCAAGAATGTTAATAAAGATTGTATTACTTGTGGTTTATGTAAGAGTCATATTTTGCCTTTTCCTTTTCACTCTGAGCATGCTACAATCCCTTTTTACTTAATACATAGTGATGTTTGGTCGTCTCCTATTGTTTCACGGCTGGGGTATAAGTACTTTGTAACCTTTATTGATGACTGCACTTGTTTCACTTGGCTTTATTTTCTTTGAAAGAAATCTGAGGTTTACTCTGTGTTTAAACACATTCATGCTTATGTTACTACCCAATCTGATGCTCGGATATGTGTACTATGATCATATTCAGGGGGAGAGTATTTTGATGGGGGTTTTCAAACTTAAAACAAGATGGAATTCAATTCCAGAAATCCTGTCTAGGCACCCCACAACAAAATGGGGTAGCAGAAAGAAAGAATGGACATATTTTGAGTGTAGTTAGAACACTTCTACAAGACTCCCATGTACTCCCTTGGTTTTGGGTGGAGCCGTGGAGGCAGCCAACATTGTTGTGTATCTCATAAATCGTTTTCCTTTGTCTGTCTTAAATAATTCTTCTCCTTTCCAATCTCTCTTCCACAAACCTCCAAATCTATCTATGCTCAGGGTTTTTGGTTGTGCTTGTTTTGTTCACTTCCACCTCATGAACGCACAAAGCTAACTACACAGGTGGCTCCGTGTACCTTTATGGGGTGCAGTTCTGAATATAAAGGGTTCCTTTGTTATGATCCATCGACTCGCCGCATTCGGATCTCTCATAATGCAGTTTTCCTTGAAAGTGTGTCCTTTTTCAAACATATTATAAAACTCCCAGCTCCTTCCATTTCCTTATTGCACAGTTTTGATTCTACAGGTACCTCAAGCATACCAATGCCACCTCTGCAGCAACTTTAGACCTACTTCAAGAAGCAACAGTCTTCTTCAGTCTCAATGCCCCCCTCCGTTTCACCACCACCTGTTGATCTAGTCACTCCAACTATCCTAGTAAGTGTACCCGATCCTCCCCTTGAACCCACTGCACTAACTTTACATCGTTCTTCTAGAATTTCTCGCCCACTTGACCGTTATGGTTTTTCACCTGACCAAAGCTCATTCTTTGCTATTTTATCTACGACAGACATTCTCGGATCTTACCAGCAGGTTGTAGCAGAACCACATTGGAAAGATGCCATGGATTTTGAGATTCAAGCCCTTCTTGAGAATGACACATGGGACTTGGTCAGAGCTCCACCTGAGACATCTTTCATAAGAAGCCGATGGGTCTACTCTGTGAAATTGAAATCTAATGGGAGCCTAGACAGATACAAGGCTAGGTTGGTTGCACAAGGTTATAAACAGGAATATGGGATAAACTATGAGGAGACTTTTGCTCTTGTAGCAAAAATGACCACTGTACAACTTTTGATGGCTATATCTGCATCCAAACAGTGGATAATCCATCAGATGGACATAAAGAATGCTTTTCTCCATGAGGAGTTGAAGGAGACAATTTATATGAAGCCCCCTCCATGATACTATACAGACCCGCAACTTGTTTGTCATTTGAAGAAGTCATTCTATGGCTTGAAGCAAGCTCCTAGAGCTTGGTTTGAAAAGTTCAGATCTGTTATCATTGATGTAGGATTTATCCAGAGCTCTTTAGATTATTCGTTATTTACTTTAAGGCGAAAGCAGGGAGTGACGATTTTACTTCTTTATGTCGATGGTATATTCATTACAGGGGATGATGTAGAAGGAATTGTTGAGATGCAACAATTACTCAATGAATGCTTCAAGATGAAGGATTTGGGGCCTCTGACATATTTCTTGGGACTTGAAGTGAGCCAAAACTCTCAGGGCTATTTTGTTAACCAACAAAAGTATACAACTGATCTGTTTAAATTGGCCAATCTCAGTGATTCCAAGATTGTGGACACCCCACTAGAACTGAATCTGAAACTTAGTAAAGATGATGGTTCCCTTCTTGAAGATCCTACCCTCTATCGTCAACTAGTGGGTAGTTTAATCTATCTCACCATGACTTGGCCAGATATATCATATGCAATTCAACTTGTGAGCCAGTTCGTGTCTTCTTTGAGACAACCTCATTTATCTGCAATTCATCGAATCATTTGATATATACGAGGTACCTTATCATATGGGATATTCTTCTCATCTTCATCCCCAATTAACCTTACGGCTTATGCGGATGCTGATTGGTTGGATGTCCTGACACTTGATGGTCCACTACCAACTGTTGTGTATTCTTAGGCAACTCTCTCATCTCGTGGAAGTGCAAGAAACAACCTATTGTATCAAAATCTTCTACTGAGGGTGAATACAGAGCTATGTCTTCCATGTGCAGTGAAATCATATGACTTCGGGCTCTTCTACTTGACATACTTAATGAACCATCATTGTCTGTTCCCCTCTATGCAGACAATGTAAGTGCAATCAAAATTGCCTCCAACCCTGTCTTCCATGAGCTCACCAAACACATAGAAGTTAATTGCCACTTCATCTGCGACCTCCTTCTTGAGGGTATTATATCTCTTCCTCATGTCTCCTTCAGGCTCCAACTGGTAGACCTGTTGACTAAAGCAATGACTTGGGCTCGACATCAATTTCTCATGGACAAACTGATGCTTATTCCTAGGCATCAATTTGAGGGGGAGTATAGAGATAGAAGATATAGATGCAGGGCTATTTTTGTACTTTTACCATCTTTTGTTGTACACATATTTTACGTACTCTTTATCTTGTACACTAAGGGAAGATTTGTCCTTTTATCCTTTTCTAATATAAATATCTCCTTTAGGGTGTCGATAGTCACTGGGTGACACACCCACCAATCTGCTGTGTTCTCTCCTCTCTCTCTTTGACTTTTTGATCCAACTCTGACATTCAGGGCCAATTGGAGTGGGTAACTCATTGAGAGCGGAGGTGATGGCCTTGCTTCAAGGTGTAAGATATGCCAAATAGTTGGGGTTACACCAAATTGAGATAGAGGGAGACTTTAAATTGTTGATTGAGTGGCTGCAATCTGATAAGTTGGGAGCCTGGATTTATAGACAACCCATGAGGGGCCTCAACATAACAAGGTAGATAGGTCTGTGCTTCAAATGGACAAAGAGATCAGCTAATTGTTTAGCTGACACGTTGACTAAACAAGGGATTGTGGGGAAGAGAATATACTGGGCAGTTTTGTAAGAAAGATTACTAGGGGCTCAACACCTGTATAGGGGTTGAGAGTTGTACGTAATTCTGGAAAGTTATGCTTAAGTTGTATTAATGAAGTTACCCTTTCCAATAAAAAAATTATGTATTTCTCTATTTTTGGACAATAGGTTTAGTTTTGTGATTTTGCAATTTTTTGTAGGGTCCAATGATGGGGTTTAATTGTCTAGTTATAGTTTGTTTATGTCTAAAATTTTAGAGTCATTGCATAAGTAGGATTAGAGTTATTGAGTCTTCTTTGAATTGAAATAGGATATGATAGCTTAGTTTGAGTCCTACTAGTACTATTGAGTCTAACAGTTTGACTCCTAGGTTTATTATGAGTTTAGAGTCTATAAATTTGTATGGACATTTTACACAAAGAGCAATGAAGTTTATTGAGTTTTTTTAGATTATGCTAACTATGGTGAGTGATGCCCATGCCCTAATGTGATTCTAGGCACCTTGTGAGTGATTCTAGGTATTTTCTCTTTTCTTTTTCTCCTTATTCCTTCAAGAAGCCATTACAACAATCAACAACCATAAAATTCTGATAAAAGAAAGACCATTTAACATTCTATAAGGACTAGGACTAAGCTGGTCCTACATCAGCTTTCCTTTATCTTTTGCTGGGAGTTAAGGTGCTTCAATGCTTCATGGTCTGAATACAACACAAACTCCCGTTGGATAAGGTAATGCCTCCAAAACTTGAAGGCCTGTACAATGGTATAAAACTCAACATCATAAGTGGAATACCTCCTTCTAGCATCATTGAGTTTCTCATTAAAGTAAGCAACTGGATGGCTTTCTTGACTAAGGACAACCCCAATCCCAACATGTGATGCATCAAATTCAACTTCAAAGAGTTTGTTAAAATTAGGTATGTCAGAATTGTTAGAAGTAATTAACAGGGGCAGTATTGCCATTTTCATGTTATTCTTTCTCTCTTAGATCTGCTGTAATTTTCCGAAGGGTATTGTAGTCATTTCAGCCTTAATAGAATGTTAATACAACCTGGGTTGACAGTAAGGAGAATAGAACAGATTTCTCCTTTCTTGTCTTCCCTCTTTTCTTCTCCTATTCTTCTCTTTCCCTTCCCTTTCTCTTCCTATCTTCTTCTCTTTCTTTCTTCCATCATTTTCTTCACTTTTTCCTCACTTTATTAAAGTTGGAACATGGTATTAGAGTCTTGAGGTCGACTGTACTGTTCGCGGCACTGTTCACATCCCAACTTTTTGTGCCCTAAGAATAGAGAATATCCTCTTTTCTTTGTTGGAAAGGAAAAGGACTTTAGAGGACTGATCGCCCACTTGGAAAAGAGGCTTTAATGCCTCAAGTTGCAGTGTTGTGTGAGTTGGTGGTGTTTTTTTAAGAGCCCTCTATTCAGCAGTTCGAAGAGGGCAACTTTGTGATGTTTCGAGTTGTGAGGTAGGTACTCCTCAATGTGTGGTGATTTTGTAGTAGTTTGTTCTGTGGTGACACCTTTTGGTAAGTATGCAATCTTTTCCAACTGTTTCTAAAGTAGAGGGCTGATGATTGTTGGTGTTTTTCCTAAAGAAAAAGGTGTATTACAGTAGTTGCATGCTTACTGTTTGACAGTTTGCCTAAGTGACAAATCAGTGGTCTCCTCTCCCTCATGGCTTCATCAAATGGTAGCACTAACCTACAGTAGTTGTGCAATCAGATTTCATGACTTCTCAATTAACTACGGTGAAATTCAATTGTACTAATTATGTCCCATGGGCCAAGTCGGTTGAGGTATCTCTCATTGCAAGAAGTACATCAAGGAGGGTCCATTGAAAAGTGAATCAAAAGGGTACAAGAGAATTCCCAAATTATGACATCATTTTGGAATAGTATGGAGTATCACATTAGTGTAAACCTTATGCTTCTAGACACGGCCAAGGAGATTTGGGACCATGCCAAGCAATTGTGCTCTGGACAAGACAATGTCACAAGAATTTACTAGTTGTACCAAGATTATTTTTCTCTTCAACAAAGTGTTAAAAGTGTTGAAGAATACTATGCTTCTCTAAAAAGCTTAAGGAATGAGTTCAATGTTTATCAACCCCTATCCACTGGACTCAACAAGAACAACGAGAACATCTAGATGTAGCAAGATTTTTATCTAGGTTGAGGTCTGAATTTGAACCAGTGTGGGCCCAAATCTTAGGGAGCAGTGATCTTCCATCCTTGTTTGAGGTTTTCTCTTGCATAAGGAGAGCCTCAAATCCACATAGTGATCATTCCCCACCTTCAGAGAGATCAACCATGGTGGTTTCTAGAGGAGGTTTTCTTAGTAGACATATGCATGGTAGAGGTGGAGGAAATGTGAGGGGTTTTGGCCGTGGGCCTAGAGGTGCACGAGGAGGTGGTAGAGAGTTTGGTGGTGGTGGTCGTAGTGGTAGTGGCCATGGTTCAGCCCGTGAGTGCTCACATTGTGGACGGGAAGGTCACATAGTCAACTTTTGTTATGATCTTCATGGCCCTCCATCCTCCTGGGCTAACCAAGCAATGGTGGAAGGTGATTTTGGGAATTTTAGTGTGACTGAAATTGCTCCTACTTCCAATGTTGGTAAGCATAAAGACATAATTTCCATCTCACGTGAGGAGTATGAAAAGCTTCACCAGTCTTCCTCTTGTAGTTCTGCCACTGCTACACTCGTAAAGTCAGGTACTGCTTGTCTTGCTTCTAGTTCTTCACCTTCACCTTGGGTAATTGATTATGGAGCTTCAGACCACATGATTGGCTCCTCAAATATGTTTGTCTCCTTGTCACCACCTTCTACCTCTCAAACCGTTACCTTAGCTAATGGTTCTTCTTTTGCTATTACTGGTACCGGTAATGTGTCTCTTGGTTCTGACCTTAGTTTACGCTCGGTTTTTTATGTTCCTAAGTTACCCTTTAGTCTCTTTTCTGTAAGTAAGCTTACTCAAACCCGTCATTGTTCCGTAACATTTTATCCTTCATATTGTGTCTTTTAGGATCTCAAGATGGGGAAGACGATTGGTGGTGGTCATGAAGTTGGAGGACTATACTACTTGGATGATCATGGTTCTCAGAAGGCTCTTCATTCCTCTCTTACACAACAATGGCATTGTCGCCTTGGTCATCCTTCTTTGCGTGTTTTGAAAAAGCAAGTCCCAACCTTTGAGTCTGTAACTCAGCTAGATTGTGAGTCATGTTAGTTGAGTAAACATCATAGAGTGTCTTTTGTTCCTAGGGATGATAAGAGAGTCCTGAGTCCTTTTGCTTTAGTCCACTCAGATGTTTGGGGTCCTAGTCGTGTGTCATCTTATAATGGATTCATATAATTTGTAACATTTATTGATGACTATTCAAGAATGACATGGATTTACTTAATGAAGGATCGTTTAGAATTGTTCTCTATTTTTCTATCTTTCATGCTGAGATAAGGAATCAGTTTGGTGTATGCATTAAAGTGTTTCATTCAGATAATGCCAAGGAATACTTGCATGTTGCATCCTCAGATCTTGATTGATCTGACATGCCACTAGAGTCTTTTCCGTTGATAAATCCACCATCCTCAGATCTTGATATTCCTATTGCCCTTCGTAAAGGTAAGCATACTTGCATGTTGCATAGATCACCCCCTTTCTCGGTATGTCTCCTTTGCTCACTTGTCTCCCTCACATCAACGTTCCATTTCCCTTCTATCCTCTGTTTATCTACCGTGTTCTCTACAGGAAGTCCTCTCATCTCTTAATTGGAAGAAGGCGATGGATGAAGAATTTCATGCTCTTTAGTCCAACAATACTTGGGATCTCACTTCCTTGCCACCTGGGAAGCAAGCCGTTGGTTGTCGATGGGTATATACAGTTAAACACCATCAAGATGGCAATATTGAGCAGTTTAAAGCTCGACTTGTTGCAAAGGGATATACTCAGACCTATGGTGTGGACTATTCAGAAACCTTCTCTCCTATGACTAAAATAGGTTCTGTACGAGTCCTCATTTCTTTAGTTGCCCACTTTTCTTGGCCTCTATTTCAGCTTGATGTCAAAAACGCATTTCTCCATGGTGATCTTCAAGAGGAGGTATATATGGAGCAACCTCTTGGGTATGTTGCTCAGGGGGAGTCAGGAAAGGTGTGTCGATTAAAGAAGGCTATCTATAGGCTGAAGCAATCACTGCGGGCATAGTTCGGTCGTTTTAGTAGTGTGGTGCAAGATTTTGGCTTGAAACAATGCAGTGTTGATCACTCTGTGTTTAGTAGAGCCTCGTCATTTGGGAAGATCATTCTAGTAGTGTATGTTGATGATATTGTTCTCACTGGCAATGATACACATGGAATTGGTGCATTGAAACAGTTCCTACAGCAACACTTTCAAACTAAAGATCTAGGAACCTTGAAGTACTTTCTTAGAATTGAGGTATCTCGATCAAAGTGGGGAATCTTTCAGTCACAAAGAAAGTATGTTTTAGATTTGTTTGATGAAACTGGGTTTTTAGGACCCAAGCCAGTTGACACTTCCATGGATCCCAATGTGAGGAGACTGATAGTTAGGGGGAGCCATTAGAAGACCCTACAAAGTATCAGAGACTTGTAGGCAAGTTGATCTATCTTACCATCACTAGGCAGTGTTGCAGTCCTCAATCAATTCATGCAGAATCCAACGACTGCTCATTAGGATGGTGTTATGAGGGTGCTGAAGTATCTAAAGGGTGCTCTTGGTCGAGGGATTTTGTATAAGAAAGGGGGAGATATGTCTTTGGTAGGGTACTCAGATGCAAATTGGGTAGGGTCTCCGATGGACATAAAGTCTACTATAGGTTATTGTACTTTCTTGTGCGGAAATCTCATTACTTGGAAGAACAAGAAGCAAAACGTAGTTGCTAAGAGTAGCGTTGAGGCTGAATACAGGGCAATGACCCATGCTACCTGTGAGCTAGTCTGGTTGAAGCATCTTCTTCGGGAGATGAATATCACAATTTGTCAACCAATTAAATTGTTTTGTGACAACCAAGCCACAACACATATTGCCTCTAATCCAGTGTTTCATGAAAGGACTAAACACATTGAAGTTGATTGCCATTTCATGAGAGAGAAAGTGACAAGTGGAGAGGTTGTTACACCCTATGTTAAATCTGAAGACCAAGTAGCTGATATTTTTACTAAAAGTGTGGGTCGCTCAAGGATGGACTATATTTGTAACAAGCTGAAACTTTATGATATATATGCTCCAGCGTGAGGGGGAGTGTCAGAATTGTTAGAAGTAGTTAACAGGGGCAGTATTGTCATTTTCATGTTATTCTTTCTCTCTTATATCTGCTGAAATTTTCCTAAGGGTATTGTAGTCATTTCAGCCTTAATATAATGTTAATACAACCTAGGTCGACAGTAAGGAGAATAAAACAGATTTCTCCTTTCTTGTCTTCCCTCTTTTCTTCTCCTATTCTTCTCTTTCCCTTCCCTTTCTCTTCCTATCTTCTTCTCTTTCTTTCTTCTATCATTTTCTTCACTTTTTCCTCATTTTATTAAAGTTAGAACAAGGTAAAGCTAGTATTGGAGACTTGGCCATCCTCATCTTTAGCTATTGGACACTTTTCTCAACTGCGGGTGTCCAAGTAAACTCACCTCCTTTCAAGCATTCAGTATTGGGTGCCACAATAGTGCTCAAATTCTTTATAAATTGACAGTAAATGTTGCTAGCCCATGAAAACTACAGATTTTAGTTAAGGTCTTTGGTGTTGGCTATTTTTGAATAGCTTAAACCTTTTCTTCATCCACTTCAATCCTCTTGGCTGAAAAAAATACCCCAAAAACACTAATAAAACCTCATAAAGGTATTAGGGGCATTAACAACCCAAATGGCATAACCAACCATCAAAGACCTTTAGTTTTGAATGCAGTCTTATACTCATCCTCCTCTTGGTTACGAATTTGGTGGTTACCTACTTTTTAAATCTGTTGTTAGATTTAAATAGTTTTTTCTTTGTTTTTGCTGTTATAATGCTGCCAGCTTTGACTGCTGTCAGCATGTTCTTTTCTTTGTATTAGGGTGAGCCCCAGGGGCCTAATTGCAATTTCTTTAATTTGTTTTAAGTTATAACTTTTTTAATAAAAGAGGAGCTGTAGCCATTTGTATTAGGGTGAGCTCCATGATTTTCGACTCCCACATTCTTTCTCTTCTTCTTCTCCTCTCCTCTCTTCTCTCTTTTTCCTATTTTCTCGTATGTTTACATGGTATCAGAGCGACACTCTGGGCAATAGGAAGTGTGGTTTTCTTGTTGAGAAGTATTCACTCAACCCAGGTGCCTGTTTTCTTGGACTGTGAAGACAAAAATACTCAATCGAACTGATCAGAAATATCTCTTGGCACTTCTTCTGGGTTCTTCCTTGGTCGTAGCAGCAAGGTTAGCCCTATTTGGTAGAGGCCGATGCTGTGAAGCTTCCTTGACTCCATCTGCTGATGCTGTGAAGACCTAAACTTCATTTTCTTTTACCTTCGGTTGAGGCTGTGAAGGCTTGGCTCCATCGGAAGACCTAAACTTCAGATTTTTGACCTTCGGCTGAGCCTATGAAGGCTTGGCTCCATACCTCCATCGACTGATGATGTGAAGACCTAAACCTCTTTTTTTTGACCTTTGGCTGAGGCTGTGAAGGCCTAGCTCCTTTGACTGATGCTGTGAAGGCATATACATCCTTTTTTTGACCTTTGGCTGATGCTGTTGAAGACCTGGTTATGTGTTTTTTTTTTTTTTTTTGGTACCTTTGTACAGGTGCTGTACAAGGGTGTGCGATCCTCTTTGTCCAGGTATGTGCTAGAATTGGTGTATGAAGTGTGAAGTACAACAGTATTCTTCTTCCTAGACTGTGTTTTGGACTGTTTATGTACTGCAATAGTGTGTACATGTTTTCAGAAGTAGTGTGTGGAGTTTCATGCCTTAATTGTGACTATTAGAAGTAGTACTGGTGTGAGGACTGGTCTTGTGCACCTGCAGTTTTTTGTTTGTGGCTTGTAGACCTGCCTTTGAAAATGGCGAATAATGAATCTGCATCATCTGGGGTTACATCAACCCATGGTACAATAGGTATGGGGACTAAAAGCATGATGCTTCCTATGCCGATCACTCCTTTAAATGGTTTGAACTACCTGGAGTGGGACAAAGGTGTAAAACTTTATGTAACAACAAGGGGGAAAGCTGGTTACATAAATGGAAGGTTAAAGAACCCAAGAGTGGGACTGCTTAACATGATTGGCGGGAGCAAGAAAATAGTATGGTGATGTCCTGGCTCCTTGCAGCCATGGAATCAGATGTGAAGAAGAATTTTATGTGGGCAGATATTGCAAATGAGATATGGAAACAGGCCAAAACCACCTATTCTGAGCAAAGGCACTTTGCTAAGATCTACCAGTTACAAGCTAAATCCTCAACCTGTTAACAGGGAAACCACAACTTATCAGCCTATATTCAGCTCTTACCTTAGTTTGAAAGGAATTGGACCACTATTAGGCTATAGAATGGAAACATGAGGATGATGCTAAAGCCTATAAGAAGCTGGTTTCTCAACAATGGGTTTTTGCCTTCTTGTTGGGACTAAACCCCATATATGAACCCCTTAGAGTTCAGATTTTACGAAGTAAAGAGTTGCCTTCAGTCCAAGAGGTGTATGCCCTTGTTCAGTCTGAGGAAAGTAGACGGAGTTTGATGGTTACAACTGAGGGGGAGCAACAGGTAGCATTAGCTGCAATAGGCGGAAATAACATGGGAAAGAAAAATGATTACAGGAAAGCTGATGATAAGGATAAGTTGTTCTGTACCAATTGTCACCATTCAAGACATACACGTGACACATGTTGGGAGCTCCATGGGAGACCAAAGTGGGCTGTAAAGAACCAAGAACAGGGTAAGGTACCGAGTCAGAAGAAGCCTAATACAACCCACAATGCAGCAAATGTGGTAACCCAAGAAGTTCAGTCTATGGGGGTGCCAATTGATACTACTCGAGAACACTTCATTGGTTCTGTCCCCAAGGAAGACATTATGAACTCCTTTCGTAGTCACTTGGAATCATATGGTAGGGCCTTGCGCCAGATGGACAGATCAGCCTCTGGTAACCCTTCTACTTCATTTGCGTCTACATCAGGTAATGCAGCTTCTGCATTCCGTGTCTCTACAACTACCGATTCCCCTTGGATCATTGACTCAGGGGATTTTAATCACATGACCGGTAAGCCAAACCTATTCAGTTCTTACAACCTTTTGTCAGGAAGGGATATGGTGAGACTTGCAGATGGATCTTTTTCTTCCATTCCAGGTCAAGGATCAATATCCCTTCCCCAAGGATTTAACCTGAATAATGTTTTACATGTCCCTTAGCTTCCTACCAACCTTCTTTCTATTAGTAATTTCACAAATTCATTAAACTGCAGTGTAACCTTTTTTCCTAATTCATGTATTTTTCAGGACCTAACTTCTGGGAGGACGATTGGTAGAGGAAGCTTATGTTAGACAGTGTATGCCCTTAGCTCCAATCAGAATGATGTACCATATGACATTTAATGTAAATGAATAAAGTACATATTTGATTCATGTTATTGTGGTGTGTTTCTGTGTAATACCCTTAAACTGGACACATATGAGACTCGTGTTAGTTTAGAATCTTCACAGCCGTTGGATAGATCTGGGAAGATTTATCCTGCCAAGGCTGACACTGATGTACCGCTAAGTTGGTTGGGGTGGCTTGTCTTAGCTGCCAGTGTGAGACCTGAGGTACTTGCAGTGTGGGTTTTCTTGAAACCTTGAACCTTAGAGATTGATGGGCAAAACTGGAATGTTACACCTGACCCCTAGACTCGATTATGATACTGCACTAGGTGTCGGATTTGGCTGTCTTTGATATGCCAATCAGTGAGATCCTTAAAGGGGGTCAAAACCTGGGTATGTTGGGACAGTCCGAGAATTCATCTGAGTGGGTGATCATAGTGACAGGATCAGCCCCTTTGTTGAACAAAGTGAATGATCAGGGATGCACTCTCTCTGATGGAAACCAAAGCTGCCGGTAGCCGATTTCAATCGTTGAAATATGTTTTGCAAAATATATTTATATAGAGATATACATATATATTACGGTTTCAAAATGTTTGCAAAAGGTTTCAATTTCCGGGATCCATGTGAGTAGAGAGTGCAACACCGTTCCTTGCAGCCGAGGGAGAGGTCCTCTCTTGTCGGGCAGTGTTTGATCATTACGGGCTGAGTGGTTAAGTGTAAGACCATTGAGGGTAATACTTGATGGGCTAATCTTGCATCTGCCCATAGTCCTTGGGTTTTTATAAGGTGGCTTAACCCAGGGACCATTTTGTGTAAATGTTGGGCCCATTAAGAGCCCATGGGGATGGACTCAGGGGTTCACTGTTTCCTACAGTGAATTCGGCTAGGCCTTGTAACAGAGGCTAGGTCGTATCCATGTGGCTGATTTGTAGATCAATGTTTGGGTCCCACGCCATACAAGGATATCCAATTGGGCAGCAGTTTGGAGGATAAGAGAGCACATGGACTTAATGGGCCTAAAGCCCAATTCGAACTGGTTTAATATGATTAATTATAGAGGGGCGGTTCTGGGATTTAGATCAGCAGATAGGATAAGGGATTGTCCCTATCCACTCAGAGAGTCCAGATCCAAATAAAGATTTGGATTAGGAAACTCCTAATAAGATTAGGAGGGTTGATTTTTATCTGCAAATAAGATAAGGGATTATCCTTATTTGTTAAAGAGAGTCCAGATCCAAATTCAAGATTTGGATTAGGAAACTTTAATGGGATTAGGAGAATCTCTCTTTAAGACTATAAATAGAGGAGAAGTGCGAACCTACACAAAACCTATCAGATTACCGATTCAAGATAGAAGACAGCTCCAGTTGGACTGACGCCATCTTCTGCTCTTGCCTTCTCCTGTTGTTGCCGCCATTGCTAGTTCGATCTCCACCTGTAGGAGCGATCAAGAAAGGTTCTTGATATCAGTTTTTGGAGAAAAACTGATCTGAAGTCGTGCTCACTCGCCCTCCATCAGATTCTTGGTGAAGAATCAGGTTCTTGCTGAAGGACCACCCTGCTGATTCTGCTCCACCCTACACTGTGTCATCTTCAGTGGGAGCAATCTTTGGAGATCTCCTTGGGCGTGAACACCTTCATTGGGAGTTGCTACTAATCTGTATCAGGTATATCCCTCTCCTACTTTTTGGTTTCAGATCTGGTCTGGTTTAGGGTTCAAGATTGATCATTGAAAATGCAATTTTCTAAAACAAGGAATGTGATTCCCATATGGGAGAGAGAGAAATTTTTGAAATTTCGCCCTACCTACCTGTAGGGTTCGGCTATCCATATGATGGATCTCTCATCCCTTCAGCTTAGTGGATGGTCTCTACACTCTCGACTGCAAAGCTGGTTTCTCGGTGTCATCTTCAGAGTCTCATGGTCAAACAAGGTCAAATTGTTTCGTGGCATAATTGGTTAGGTCATGTGTCTTTTAAAATAATGAAGTCTTTATTTCCATTTTTATTTAAGTCTTGTTCAGTGTTAGATTTCCATTGTCAAAAGTGTCAATTGAGCAAGCAATGTAGAATAATATTTTGTTCAAGTAATAAAAGATCAAGTTTCCCTTTCTATATTGTGTATTTTGATGTGTGGGGGCCAGTACCATAACTTCAAAGGGCGGGTATAAGTACTTTATCACATTGATTGATGACTTCTCCTGTTATACATGGGTTTTTCCCATGCGTAGCAGAGACGATGTCCCAATGATCGTAAGAGATTTCCAAAGGATGGTGTTTATACAGTTCCATGTGGAAGTTTAGATTTTTCAATCCGACAATGCAAATGAATATTTCCATGGTGAGCTAAATGAGTTCTTTGTTTCCCATGGATCGATTCATAGAAGCTCATGTGCAAGTACACCACAGCAAAATGGTGTTGTAGAAAGAAAGAACATACACCTCCTTGAGGTAGCCCGGGGGATGATGTTACATATGAATGTTCCCAAACGATTTTGTGTTGATGCTGTACTTGCTGTTGCTTATGTCATAAACCGCATGCCCTCTAGATTGTTAAACTACAAGGCCCCTTATCAGTTATTGTTTCCTCAGTCTCCTCTTTTTTCCATTCCCATGAGGGTGTTTGGTTGTCGTGCGTTTGTCCACGACTTGTCTCCATCCCGGGGTAAGTTGGATCCTTGTTCTATTCCATGTGTGTTTCTAGGGTATCCCTCATCGCAAAAGGGTTACCGATGCTTTGATCCTGTTGGCCAGGAGTTCTTTGTCTCCATGGATGTCTCCTTTTTTGAGTCTGAACTGTTTTTCCCTGCCTCTCCTCAGGGGGAGAGTAATGTGGAAGAGGAGAAGCAGGCTCAGGTTCGTCAAGTCTCCCTTCCTTCTATTCCAGATCTCGCTCCTTTTCGTGTCTTCCAACGTCAACGCCGTAGAGATCAGCAATGTGACAATGAGGTGGAGCCACCAAACACTGAGTAACCAACACTGTCTGATTCCCAGGAGGTAAGTCCAACACCTATTGATCCCATAGCCCCCGTTTCGGTTGTGGATGACCTTGACATTCCCATTGCTCATAGAAAAGGGGTCAGGTCATGCACTACCAAACATCCCATTACCCAATATGTGTCCTATGACCACATTTCCCCCTCTCACCGTGCCTTCCTATTTGCAGTTGATAGTATTCCCATACCCAAAAATGTGGCAGAAGCTTTAAAACACCCTGAATGGACAGATGCTATGAAGGAGGAGATCAATGCCCTCCACAAGAACAAAAAATGGGAGTTAGTGGATCTTTTAACAGGGAAAGACCCAGTGGGGTGTAAGTGGGTGTTTACCGTGAAACACAAGGCAGACGAGACAGTTGAAAGGTACAAAAAAAGGCTGGTAGCTAAAGGGTACACCCGAGTTTATGGTGTTGACCATGATGAGACATTTGCTCCAGTAGCCAAGATGAATTCAATACGGGTTCTTCTATCATTTGGCTGCAAATCTTGATTGGAAATTGCATCAACTGGATATTAAGAATGCCTTTTTAAATGGTGATATAGAGGAGGAGGTGTACATGGTTCAACCTCCTGGTTTCTGTGCCAAAGGAAGTGAAAGTAAGGTGTGTAAACTAAGAAAGTCTCTCTATGGTCTAAAACAATCTCCTCGAGTGTGGTTTAGTAAATTTCATATGTCAATTCAACAAGTGGGGTTCAAGCAATGTCAGTCTGATCACACTCTCTTTGTGAAGAGATATCAAGAACAAGTGGCTGTGTTAATAGTGTATGTAGATGAGATCATCATTACAGGAAATTGGAGCATAGAAATACAAAAGTTGAAGGAATTCATAGCTTCTCAATTTGAAGTAAAAGATCTGGGGCCCCTAAGGTACTTTCTTGGAATTGAAGTTGCCCGCTCAAAAAGGGGCATCTTCATCTCTTAGAGGAATTATATCCTAGATTTGTTACAGGATACAGGAAAGTTAGGTGCAAAACCAGCCGATACCCCTATGGATGTTAACCATAAACTGGGAAATTGTGATGGTGAATCACTAAAAGTTGTGAAACAGTTTCAAAGACTAGTGGGAAGGTTGCTTTATTTGTCCATGACTCGCCTTGACATTGCTTACTCAGTTGGGGTCCTAAGCCAATTCATGCATTCCCCTAAAAGACAACACATGGAGGCAGCAGAGAGGATTCATAGGTACTTGAAGAAGTATCCAAGAACAGGGTTACTATTCAACAAACATAATCATCTGAAGGTGGAAGTCTACACATATGCTGATTGGGCAGGCGTTGTGGATGATAGAAAATCCACAAGTGGGTAATGTACCTTTGTAGGGGAAATCTAGTGACATGGAGAAGTAAGAAGCAAAGTGTAGTGGCAAGATCAAGTGCTGAAGCAGAATATAGAGCCATGGCACATGGGGTGGCTAAAGTTCTTTGGCTGGAAAACCTTTTAGGAGAACTTGGGGTTACTGTCCACAACTCTATGTCCCTCTACAGTGACGATAAGGCAGCCATTAACATTGCTAGTAATCCAGTCCTACATGATAGGACCAAACACATTGAGGTAGACAAGCATTTCATAAGAGAAAAGTTGGAAAAAGGGAGAAATTTGCACCCCTTATGTCAAATCCAAGGAGCAACTTGCTGATGTTCTCACAAAAGGACTTCCACACTTGCGGCACAATGAGCTGTGTGACAAGTTAGGTATGATAGATATATTCAACCCAACTTGAGGGGGAGTGTTGTTAGATTTAAATAGTTTTTTCTTTGTTTATGCTATTACAATGCTGTCAGCTTAGACTGCTATCAACATGTTTTCTTTGTATTAGGGTGAGCCCCAGGGGCTTAATTGCAATTTCTTATATTTGTTATAAGTTATAACATTTTAAATAAAAGAGGAGCTGTAGTCGCTAGCTCCATGATTTTCGACTCCCACATTCTTTCTCTTCTTCTCCTCTCCTCTCTTCTCTCTCTTCTCTCTTCCTGTTTTCTCGTATGTTTACAAAATCTATCTTTGGAAAGACTTGTGAGCAAGCCAATGTGTCTAACTTGTCATTAAACCTATTCATGGGCCAGGTAGCCCGATGGCCCAACCTGGCCTTGCTCGTTATTTTTTGGGCTTGGAAAAAACTTCAAGCCCGCGGGCTCGGGCTCGGGCTTTCTCAAATAAGCCCGACCCGAGCCCGAGCCTAGCCCGATACTATTACATATAATAAAAAGCATTTATTTTATATATAATAAATATATAATATTTATTTCTTAAGTTATTAATAAATATTAATTTACCATTAGGAAATACAAATTAGTTTATTAATTTATTAAATTATTACTAAATTAATATAATATTAGTTTATAAAAGTACATTGAAAATAAGACATTTTGTGTACAGGTCGGGCTTCGGGCTCAGGCTCAGGCCTGCACATTTTCTGTTGATAAAGAGACAAAGCCTGACCCGACCCATGAACGGTTCTACTTGTCATCAAAGTGAGGTATGGGAAACCTATATTTAATTGTAATCTTGTTAATAACATGTCTATCAACATACATACGCCGACTGCCATCTTTATTTGGCGAGAGCAATGCTTAAGCTTTCACGGATCAATCCCTTCTTCAACAACCTTATTACTTGTCTTTGGAGTTCTCATGCTCCTTAGGACTCATTCCATAATGGGGCAGGTTAGGTAATTCTTCTCCCGACATTAAATTTATATGATGTGTGCATCCCTTAGGGGAGGAAGGACATTGGGTAATTCCTCAGGCATCACATCAACATACTCATGAAGTAGCTTCTTCACCATCTCTGGAATGTGTTTCTTTGCTAACTTCTTTTGTAACTAGCACATGAACAACATCCAAAATCCCATCTCCTTGAGCCAATTTATTTGAGGTAAAAAGGGTAGTGGTTGGCTTAGCTTCCATCTTTAGAAATGAATCAAGTTGCATTAGTTTTAGAGTTATCTTTTTATTGTTTTTCACATAGTTGTATGTATTCTTGTCTCCATAATGAATGGTCTTACGGTCGTATTGCTATGGGCGTCCCAATAGAATATGGCTTGCGTTCGTTGGGACAACATCACACTAAACCGATTCTTCAAATGTGTTACCATAGAGATATTAACTAAGCATTTAGAAGAAACTCTTACATCATTTCCTTTGTTGAACCACAAAATGCGATATGGTTGGGGGTGTTGAACAATCTTGAGCTGCAATTCCATCATCTCTTGAGAAACAAGATTCCCACTACTCCCACTGTTAATAATTAGGTTACACAACTTCCCACCAGCTGTACAACATGTTCTAAAGATATTTTTTGTCAACCATCTCCAAGTAGTGGTTCTTGAGGTGCAACCATGGAGTATCGTACCACTAGAGCTTCACCCTCAATGTCCCCTTCCAAGTTTTTTTCCTCTAAAGCATTAGCTTTGGTAGTTTCAGCCACTTGTCCATCCTCAACATGGCCTATATCATCTTACTTGTCATCAAAACTTCATCAACTAAATGTGTTTTCCCTCCAATCCTACTCTTAGGACATTCATTAGAACGATGTCCCAACTTCATACACTTAAAACATCTAATAGTAGGTTGCCCTTGGTTGCTCTTTGCTCTTTGCTTCATTTGGTTGATCACATGACCCCTACCAACCCCAACACTTTGACCTATTGATAAAGATGTACCTTTGGACAACACTTAGTTTCTGCCTTGAGCTCTAACTTAGTTGAGCTTCAACCTTCAAAGCTAGCTGATATGCACCCTTTACCTTATATGAACAAATGTAGGCTGACTTGATCTTGTATTGGCAACTTCAAACCATTGATATATCTACTAACTTTTTGCTGTTCAGTTTTTGTCATGTTACTCTGAAGAGTTAGTCTATTAAACTCTTTTATGTACTCCTTTACACACTTTTCCCTTTGCCTTAAATTCTGCACCTTTTGGTAAAAAGTTTGCTCATAATCCGGTGGTAAGAATTGCAACTTTATCTTCTCTTTCGTTCTTTCTCAAGAACTAACCTTTCTTTTCTCTTTCCTTTCTCTGTCTCGTTAATAATGTTTCCACCAATCCAAGGCTGTCCCACTCATCTTCGTTGTTACAAGTTTCATTTCTTTCTTCATTAATTTTCTTCCAATCAAAATGGTTTTCAATGTTGTCAAGTCGATCCAAAACTCTTTAGGTTCCAACTCACCATCAAACTCAATAATATGAATTTGAACACCATGACCTTGATTGGATTGTAAAGTTTGCACTATTCAATCTTCCCGTTGTTGGTTGTTATTCCTTTCATGCTGATCACGTTCAAGTTGCCCGATGTTTTCTTCACTTGATTCATCACTAAGAGCTTCTCTTCATCCCAACTACAAATCAGTTGCTATGTCACCATCCCTAGTGGTATTTTGTAGGGGTGCTACGGTTTTTTGGAAAACCTGTAACTGAAATTGAATTGAAGCCAATCGGTTAACCAGTTAACCGGTTTGGTTAACTGTCGATTTGGTTCGTTGATTTTTCATTTTTTTTTATTTTTATAAAATATATTATATATATATATATATATAATATAATAAAAATAGAAATACATATAAAATATTATGTAATAAATAATAAATAATATATTATATATTATAAATATGTATATGTGTATATGTAAAGCATATATATATTCATTTATATATATATAATATATATATATACACACACACATACATCATACACACAGTGGTCAGTTCAGTTAATCGCTGATTTTTTATATTGGTTAATCGAAACCGAACTGGTACCTTCGGTTTTTCGAAAATACTGAGCCAAAACCGAACCGTTTGGTTTGGTTAACCAGAATTTTTGGTTTGGTCTCATCGGTTCATTTCAGTTTTTCTTGATCACCCCTAGTATTTTAAGCTACAAGTCAAGCAATAGTGATTCTTGTGGAATGTAGCTTGTGGCAAGATAAATACTTGTGATATCTTTCAAAAGAAAAGTCTAGAGCAGTGGTGCATTTCTCCTCATGTCTGCATTATGTGCTTTGAAAATAGAGGAACTATTGGCCACCTCTTGATAAATTGCAATTTGGCCCATAGTTTATGGTGATTTCTACTATATTTGATTTATGAAGGCAGCTTCTCTTGGGTCCTTCTCAATACAGTTGGTGAGTTTATCTCTCCATGGAAAGGTAGAAATTTGGGTGAAAGGAGTAGGATTTTTTGGAAGGCTGTAGTAAATGCTACAATGTGGTGCATTTGGGAGGAGAGGATTATGACTCAACTGATTTCTTGGCTGAAGACAAAGAAAGCCTTCACTGGTTATAGCTATGGAGACTTAAGCAGGAATTTGTTAGAGATCCAACAGTCTTCTTCAATTGGCCCTCAGCCTCCCATTTCCCCAAGGCCTGATTGTGCTTACACTCTTTGATGGCAGCTTAAGAAGATCCTCTGATGGTAGGAATTGGGGGAATTATTTACAACTCAGAGGGGTTTATTTCTTAGTTTTTCAGTGGCCCTGATTCAGCCCAAGATGCTTCTGAAGCTGAGGTTCAAGCTCTTTTGGTGGGTCATCAGGCAGCTAGTGCTCTACAGGTGGAGCCTTTATTGGTGGAAGGAGATTCTAGAATCATTATTGGGTGGGCTAAAAGCAAAAGTGTAGGCCCTGGGAGGATCACCTTTTTTTTTTTTTTGATCAGCAAAGAAATTCATTTATTAATTTAAATATTTGAAAGTTAGTTACAAGTATACAGATCCCATAAGTATTAGGTTACAACAATGCCCAAAATAAGGATGGTCTATCAGCTCCCTGCTTGGCTAACACATCTGCCAACCCATTAGCTTCCCTTTTAACCCATCTAAAAGTAGAGTTAAATCTTTGCAAGTTGGTCAACATGTTTGAAAGTGAACCCGAGTTTCCGAGGTGCTGGTTCAAATTGCTTTGCCCATGTTATGATTAGAAGGGAGTCTCCTTCAATTTCTAACTCTCTTGCCGCTAATTGTTCAGCAAGCTTCAGTCCTTGCAATTCAGCCTGAACCGAGACACCATAACCAATTGGTCCTAGAACAAGGCCATCACTACTATTGATGGTTTCGAAAAACTCCCCCTATTTCCTGCTCTTCCTAGATTGCCGAATGAACTACCATCAAAGTTTAGCTTTAGTTTATTTATACCTGGTGGTTTCCACTCCATTCTTATAATTTCTCTATGTGGTTCTGAGAGTGACACTTCTTTCCAATTTCTTAAGAAGTCATTCATGGGAATACCTTCAAATAGTTCCAAGGTTTTAACCTAATGTACTAATATGATTTTAATGGCTTCAACCACCTCCTCTAAGGATTTACTTTTTTCATTGAAGATCCTATGATTTCTCTCTTCCTAAATAGACGAAACCACGGCTGCACGTACTACCTTCCACATGCATCTTCCCCTTTTCTTTTGTTGCCTTAAGAAAAGTTGGGTTGAAAAGGCTTACTATGTCTTGTGGGGGAGAGCCCATCTACAACCAAAGAGAGAACAAAAATAGTCCCAAATACAAGAAACAAATGAGCAAGAGAGAAGTAAGTTAGAAAGGGTTTCACCACAAGCCTTGCAAAGAACACACACATGAGGAAAGGCACATGTTTTGGGCTTCTTTTCTATAGCATGTCACAGGTGTTTACCTTCCCTAGGAACATTTCCCAGCAAAGAGCTTGTACTTTAGGAGGAATTGGTTTGCACCATATTTCTCTTACAAGGAAATTTACCCCCAATTATCCAACTAGGCAAGCATGTTGAAGAAAGAAGAATAGGAAGACAAGCCATCTGAAGTTGGATGCCAAATTCTATTATCAAGGCCATTTTAGTCCAGGTAAACCATTTCCAACTTTGACAAAAGGGCAAGGAGAGAATCACACTAATTGTCTCTCAAACCCCTTTTGAACCCTAAGTGATGCAGAAGATGAGGAGTCAAAATTGGAATTTTATGAATTTTTGTATTTTTGGACAATAGAGGTATTTTGTCATTTTGCAATTTTTTGTAGGGTCCAATGATGGGGTTTAATTTGTCTAGTTATAGTTTGTTTATGTCTAAAATTTTAGAGTCATTGCATAAGTAGGATTAGAGTTATTGAGTCTTCTTTGAATTGAAATAGGATATGATAGCTTAGTTTGAGTCCTACTATGATTATTGAGTTTAACAGTTTGATTCCTAGGACTATTATGAGTCTAACAGTTTGACTCCTAGGTTTATTATGAGTTTAGAGTCTATAAATATGTATGGACGTTTTACACAAAGAGCAATGAATTATATCGAGTTTCAGCTCATGCTTGCTATAGTGAGTGATTCCCATGCCCTAGAGTGATTCTAGGCACCCTGTGAGCAAGGACTAAGGTATTGATACGATACTCCCGATACGGGGCATATCGTATCTGTATCCATGATCATGGATACATGATACACTACGACTGGATATTTATCCTACGAGTCGTGTGTATCAGTACGATATGCCTTCATATCGGGCTGTATTGCACTGTATCGGTGGATACGGTCCAATACACACCGATATGGAGGTGTATCAGTGTCTAGTTTGACAAAATTGTACATTGAGTACTTTTGGATTGTTTTTCATCTTTAATACATGTTTAAAAATAGTATTATGAAAACTAAAATAAATAATTTAAGATTTAATTTTTCCAAAAAATTTAATAAAAACTAAAAATTATAAAAATAATATATTTCATCTACCTTAGATGATTTGTATATTTTATTTTACACATAATTATATGTTAAAAATGAAAACATGGTTATTATTTGAAAAAATAGAGTAATTATATAAAAGTACTAAATAAATAATTTTTCCCAACAAAATTACTGGAAAACAGAAAATTATAAATATAAAGACTGAAATGAATAATTTAAGATTTAATTTTCCCCAAAAAATTAATAAAAACTGAAAATTAAATATAATTTATTTTATCTACCTTAAATGATTTATTTGTTTTATTTTACAATTATGTTTAAAATAAGAAAGTTATATTTAAAAATGAAAACATATTTATTATTTAAAAATATTTGTTATTTAAATAAAATACTAAATTAATAAATATTCCCAAAAATTAATAAAAATTGAAAATTATAATTATAAAATTGAAAGAGTGATAAATATTGTACAATGTTTGAATGTTCTAGAGTCCCAATATTGTTTACTGTAATATTTCTCTTCATATAACCTATTGAAGTATGCATTTCTCATGTGTTTATATTTTATTCATAAACAATTCAGCTTTTGGTTTAGTACGATTAATATATTTATGTGATTTGTATGCATTTCACTACCATACCCAAGCGTTTCCAAAGCGTATCTGTATCCATATCCATATCCGAGCTATCCGGTACGATGTACGATACCCGATTCCGATACTTTGATCCTTGCCTGTGAGTGATTCCTGGTATTTTTTCTCTTTTTTCTCTCCCTATCTTCTCTCTTATTTCTTCAAGAAGCCATTATAGCCATTGACAGCCATAAAAACTCTGATCAGGATGCCCATTCAACATTCTCTAAGGACTAGAACTGAGCTGGTCCTACATCACTAAGTCCCAATTTAACCCAATTTCTGATGGTGTAGCTACCCTAGATATAGTTTCAGCCTTTAGGTTTGATAGAGAGTAAAGGTTAGGGAATTGCAAGCTAAGTGGTTGGTCTCCAAGCCAAAAGTCTCTCCCGAATAAAATCTTGTTCCCATGCCCAACATCAAGATGAATGAATGCTACACCATGAATGCATCGTAGCCATTGTTTGCTACACCATGAATGCTTTCAATGACCTTGTGCCACAATCTATCTTCCTCACGGGGAAACCTCCACAACCATTTTCCTAGTAGAGCTGTATTCCTCTTCACTAAGTTCCCAATCCCTAGTCCTCCCTACTCCTTGGGTCTATAAACCCGTTCCCATTTTACTAAATGGTCATTCTTCTCCTCTCCTGGCTCCCATAAGAAATCCCTCATTATCTTCTCTAGCTATGGAGCTAATTTTGCTGGGATCCTAAAGGTGGACAAGAAGTAAGTGGGCAAGTTTGCTAAGGTGGACTTAATCAACATAATCCTTCCTCCCAACGAGATGTAATTTCTCTTACACATGGTTAACTTCTTAGTGAATCTCTCTATGACTAGTTTCCAAAAGTCCTCATGTTTTGGATTACCACCCAATGGCAGATCGAGGTACTCCAGTGGCCAACTTTTTACCTCACACCCAAGTAATTGTGCCACTGATTGGATTTCATCCTCTTCCATGTTGACTCTTCCCCTAAAGTTCACAAATTCTTCAAACTGTAATTATCAACCTCCTCACAAAAAAAGATAATATCATATGCAAATTGCAAGTGAGTTACCACCACCTCAGATCTCCCAACCCTCCAACCTTTGATAAGACCTTCGTAATCATCCTTTGTGATTTGCCTACTTAGAACCTCAACCACAAATGCAAACAAGAAGGGAGAGAGAGGATCTCCTTGCCTTATTCCTCTCTTTGCTGGAAATAAATCCTTAGCCATTCCATTGATTAGAGCTGAGAAATGCACCGAACTAATACAACCTTTGATCCACTTTCTCCATCTTTCTCCTAGACCATTTTTCTCCATAACAAGCATAAGAGGAAGGACTAATCCATTCCATTGATTATGCCTTGTCCTCCCTGTTTCATCTTTGTTGCGACACGCTCATTTGCAGCTAGAATTTGGTCCACTTTTTGTCTCCCTGCAACAAAGGCCCTTTGGTTTTGGGAAACTACCAAGGGTAGAACAGTTTTTAGCCTTCCTGTTAGGACATTTGCAATGATTTTATAAAGGCTACCAATAAGACTTATAGGTCTGTAGTCCTTAGGGGTTTTAGCATCTTTCTTCTTGGGTATTAGGGCTAGGAAGGTTGCATTCGCTCTCAGTGAAATTTTCCCTTTTTCATGAAACTCTACAAATACAACCATTAAGTCATCCTTTATGATTTCCCAAAAGTCCTGATAGAAAGCCGTTGATAAACCATCAGGTCTTGGGGCTTTTGGCCTTTCCATATTGAAGGCTGCTTCATGGACCTCATCCTCACTGAATGCTCTTTCCAAGAACACAACTTTAAGAAGCGGCACCTTGTCCCAATTCAAGTCCCCTAAATTCACAATCCTTTCTTCTAGGGTGGAAAAATTGATTTAAAATAATCCACAAAGCACTTTTCAATTTCTTCATTTGAAGTTATTAGCTGATCTTCACTCACAATGCTAGAGATTATATTCTTCCTTCTTCTCCCATTAGCAAAAGAAGAAAGAATTTTGAGTTCCCATCTCCATCCAGTAACCACTTACACCTTGATCTCTTTGATTCCACTCCATTGCTGTTTCAGATGGTTCCCTAGGAACTTCAATGTTGTGGGTGATGCATTAGCTAAAAGTGGGCTAGGAAGGAATTTGATGCATAGTGCAAATACCTTTTCTCTTTCTTGAGATGGATTTAGTTATTTTATTTTTAAGGAAGCCATGTTTTTTTTTTTTTTGTGTGTGTATATCTCCTCATGTACACCCTTCCCTTATTGTTTGAATGAAAGTTGCCTTTAAAAAAACAAGCTGTCATTCCCCCCACAACAGCCCATTCATTATTATGATGAAAACCCAGGTCCAGACACCTATAAAGTCTTCCTTTAGCTGATTTAGAATCAAACAATCATATACCCAAAACCAAACTAAAGAAGGCCTAAACTTTACGTGCTAGGCATCCTTTCACCAGTAAGTGATTTATATCTTCTACACTCGGGTTTTTACAAGTACACCTAGAACGCAGGATTTCTAAGGCATTGAATATCCTTATCCACCCTAAGTCTGCTATTAATAACCTTCCAATTAAAAAAGGCAATCTTTGTTGGCATCGCCTTGCGCCAAAGCACCTTATGCCATCGAACCTGCTCTTCCCTCCTACCTTTCTCCCAAACAGCTTTTGTTGAGAAATGCCTAGAAGGGTTGCAGACCCATATCACTCTATCATCATTCAGAGATAGAGGCACCCTGGAGCTGGTAACCAATTCGACTTGCAATATTCATATCCCATAGAAATCCTATAATTAATTTCCCAGTCCTTTTTCCTTTTTCCTTTCATAATCAACATTTAGAAGGGAGCAAGGGTTCTACTACACGGGCCTATCACTACAAATAGCTCCTCCTCAAGTTAGCATTAATAGTGAAGTTATCTTTATCTTGCAGATATGTAGGTATATAAGAAAATTCGAAGTGTCAGAAATGTCCTGAAAAGTGGACTTGAAGGTCATTTTTTCCATTGGGAAGTGGATCATTTTTAAACCTAAGGGATTTTATTTCAACTCTTTACTCTTTTAAAAAAAATAAAATATTGGCATAATTTGCAAAGTTTCCGCAAAATTGTGAATCATGGTCATAGCAAGAATGAGAAAATAAAATTGCCTTGTGATTCTGCCTAAATTCAAGGTTTCATAATTATTTTTATTAAATTGATGTAAATCTGGTAAATTTCACTCTAAGCTTTCCCTTCTCCACTGAATTATGCATTTAAGTTTGAACAATTTTATTATGTGGGCTTTTGTATAGGTGCAACTATCATGGATTGTAATTAACATATACTTCTACATCATAATTTGGTTGTGTTCCTTCTTGCATGTTAATAGTAGTGTTGTACGTGAATGTTTTAGCTACCTTTGGTTATACCACCTTTTATGGATTTCAACTGCATACTGATCTACCTCAGAGAAAGTAAAGAAGTCATTTTAAAAATCTTAGTGGAATGTTTACTTTTGGTTGTTTGATCATTAAGATGCTAGTATCACCGAATTTTTCTGCAGGTTCTGAAAAAGGCAGATATGATTCGCAAAAATGCAGTAGAAAGCATTTTGGCTGAACGAAACATCCTAATGACAGTTCGCAATCCTTTTGTGGTGAGCTGCTCTGCAACTTTTAACTACTTCAAGGGCAGAGAGTATGCAAAACTACTTTTTCTAATTTGTGTTTCTAATCAAATGGTGAACAGGTCCGTTTTTTCTACTCCTTCACATGCAGGGAAAATCTATATCTGGTCATGGAATACTTGAATGGAGGAGATCTTTATTCCTTGTTGAGAAACTTAGGTTGTTTGGATGCAGATATGGCCCGTTTATATATAGCAGAAGTTGTAAGAACTTGTCCAGCTCTTGTTATCATCCAGATATACAGCTGCTTATATCTGTTTCGTCATGGTTTATATAAGCAAATGTTCAACTTGGATAACTTTATGTACTTGTTAATTATTTCAGGTTCTTGCATTGGAATATTTGCACTCCTTAAATATCATTCATAGAGATCTGAAGCCAGACAACTTGTTAATTGCTCATAATGGCCATATCAAGGTCATTATCTTGCTTATTTATTTATATAAATCTAATAAGTTCTATGTATTTGCATAATTGCATGGACATAATTCTGGCTAAATATTAAAATGTTCCTTTTGCTTTTCTTGACGATTGTGTTATTTATTTTTTTATTTTTTTGTGTCTAATATGAGTACATGTCCAAAAATGAAGCCTGGCATTTGAAAATCTTTCAAAGTCAGGTTTTGTTTTTTACCCTATAATTTAATTTTGTGCTATTTGATTCTAGTCTTGTTTTCCAATTTCTATCAACATTTACTATGTTGCATAATGTAAAACAGTAAACTGAAAGTACTGCAGTAATGATGGTAAGTCAGGTGAATAAAACATTGATGATTATTGGTGATTTGTATATTTTTATTCAAGAAATTCCAATAGCAGAAGTTCTTGAAAATATGAATACTATGAAGATAATGCCATATCTAGAAGTTTTACTGATAATTTCCTATGCCATAACAATGTTTATTCTCGTCTTATATATGTGTGTGTGTGTGTGTGTTCCATATAAGAAGCTACATCATCTCAAGGAAAAAGCATCACCCAACAATCAAAAGTTAGGAACATTGTCTGGTATTATCCACAACCCCCAATTCCCCCTAGAGAAGATAGATCCAAGATCTTAAGCACTTCTGAGGTAGAGAACCAATCCAGAAGAAGTGGCTCTAATCTTGGTGTAAATCCTTGGTAGACATGAATCCTCAAATCTTCTCCTATTCCATTCCTTCCGTATATGCTGAAGAGAAGGAAAAAAGGGGAAAAATCAACCAGCAGTTTCCAAAATGAAAATAAGGCCATCTTTTCCCAAGTCACTACAACCCAAAAGAGATAGAAAGAAGT
The DNA here is from genome assembly GCF_055504915.1 of Nelumbo nucifera. Lineage (NCBI taxonomy): Eukaryota > Viridiplantae > Streptophyta > Magnoliopsida > Proteales > Nelumbonaceae > Nelumbo > Nelumbo nucifera. The sequence continues at coordinate 195,974,125 of NC_142649.1, forward strand.
TCCAACAATCTAAGATGGAGAATATGCCCTAATGAGTCCTCCCAAAAACAGGAGCTCCACCTCCATCTTCTCCATCTTTCTTCAAAATCCATTATTTCCATCACCCCTTCAGATAATTACATTTTACATGGTTATTGGTTATATGGTTTTTCAAGTAAATATTGCAAATAAATTCACAATATCGCTCCTGAATTTTAGAATTAGAGGCAGTATTCTGGTAGCCACTTAGCTGAATATATAACCATTTATTGGTGCTTGCTACTCTGTTCAATACTCAATAGGCTTTCATATGATTTGAATGTTGTTATGTGGGAGAGTAGGACGGCATAGCAATTCTTACATTTTAAGTTAGGTCTAGGAAGTTCCAATCTATTTCTTTTTGACTTCTTTATATAACCCTATGAAGCCTCCAAAGCAAGGCTTTCTGATACTTCTCATGTTTATGCTCTGCAAGAATCAAGATTATTTATTACTTTCTTACATGAAACTGACATCTATTCAGTGGACATATCTTCAGTTTATCCCACTGTTTTTCTTCAGTTGGGGACCTCCAGCTTTTATATATTAATTCAACTATGCCCTTGCTGTTGTTAATTTTAATTGCAAATCTCTAGGACTGTTGCCACTATTGGTGAAATTGTTTTCTTAGTCCTATGCTTGTCCTTGGCTGCTTGACCAGGAAAAAAAAAATGAAGTTGCCAACTGGCTTAGTTGGTAAGGTCTCTAGCTGGTTTGTAGCGGAGACTTTGGATTGAATTCCACCTTTATGGGAGGGGGGTGGTTGTAGGTTTGGGGACGGGCTACCTCCCAGGTAGAGTTAAAGAAAACAGGTTAGTTTTGTGATTTAGGGTTTAAATCAGTGATTGAAGGTGGCACTCAGACTTTTCTGAGTATATTTCACACTAGTATTTAGATCGACACCTGTCAGAAGTCTTTTAGAATCCTTTGGAGGAAGCGGTTTTCAGTTTTAGGCTTTCTCCAGGGCTGATTCTAGGGTTTCCTCTGAAGAGTGATCAGCTACTGGTTTTCAGCCAATTCTTCATCTGTTATTCCTTTTCTTTGGGTTCTTAGAAAAAGTTTGTGGGCTGTTTTCAGTTTTAGGGGTTGCTGAACAACTTCTGAAGGGACTAGTTTGTGTGGAAAGGAGTGGAATTCTGCAATTTTCTCCTAGCCTGTGAATCACTTGGGGTGTGCTTAGCATGAGACAACCGGGAATGAATTTAAATCATATGGGGAAGGACTTGTGAGGGCTGGAAGTGTTGTAGACAACAATTCTTTTCAGGTTACCATAGTAAAATTTGATGGAACAAATTATTTGGAGTGGGCCCAATCAGCCATGATGGCCATTGGGGGAAGAGGAAAAGTAGAATATGTGGTAGGAGGCACAAAAAAATTAGCAAAGGAAGATCAATGACATGCTAAGTGGGTTCAAGAGAACTATCTTGTTATGACTTGATTGTACAATTCCATGCAGCCTCATATTAGCAGAAACTATATTTGGGCAAGTAGATTTGGGATAATATGAAAAAACATATTCTCAGCCCCTTAATGTTGCTAGAGCCTATGAGCTGGAAAGTAAGGTGAAATCATTAGTGTGGAGATATATCTTGATGTATATTATTAGTATAGTCCCTGTTCTACAGTACACTTATTGTTTTATTTGTTCTTTTTCTTTCTTCCAGCCCTATAAGGGCATTCTTTTAACTGTACATATCTTTTAATATAAAAGGGGCTCCTTGGGGTGGAGGTCAACTATTCAAGACACCCCTGAATCTGCTCTTCTTTGCTCTCAGTTCTGCTCACATGGTATCGGAGTGGGTCATTTGTATCAGCCTGGGAGTTCTGGTTTCTGTACAAGATTGAAGAGTGCTTTTCAAGGATTCCATCAGTACTGTTTAGATTCTGATCTGGATCTTCTTGGGGGCTGTTTCGATCAGCACAAAAACCCTCATTTTTCTGAAAAAGATGCTTGACAGGTTGGTTTATCCCACTTTTCTCCTTTCGGCTGATCCAATCAGCCTTTAACTCTAGATCTGGTATCACTCTAGACCCCTCTTGCCTATTCTCTTAGATCTCCTTTTCATCCTTTTTTTGAAGGGTTTTTGGTCCCTTCTTTTGACAGTCCTAAAACTTACCTTTTTTGGACTATCAACCCCTTTTTTGCTTGCTGAAGCTGTTCGGACCCTTCTCTGGACTTCTCTCGATTGCTGTAGTGCTGGTTCCTCTTTCCCTCTCTTGGGCAGAAGAGGACTGCTGTTCGGACCGGTGTTCGGATTGGTATTTGGACTATTGCTGAAACTGTTTTTGGCTTTCTGTGTGATTTATTGTTTTCTGCTATAATGCCTTCAGACAAAGGGGGTATTATTCCTGTAAAACTGAATGGACAAAATTATGGAATGTGGAACACTTGATTTTTATGTTGAAGGGAAAGGTTTGGAAGGACACCTGAATGGGACTGTCACTAGACCAACTGAGTCTGAGGCCAAAGCCTTACAACAATGCAACTAGATACCAACAAGATTTTTTCTTGGATTCTCAGCTCAATTGATTCTCATATTTGTGTACCTATGAGGAGAATGAAAACAACCTATGAAATGTATTTATATTTGAAGAAATTTTATCAACAGTCCAATATGTCTAAACAATATGAAATAGAATCAGAGATATTTGCTTACTGTCAAGGAGATAGAAGGATACAGGAATACTATGCAAGCTTTCTTGATTTGTGGGCTGAATATGAAATTTTCCATATTGATCCCTCAGACTCAGCAGAATGTGTGAGATATCTCCATAAACATTTTGAGAAGAGGAAAGAAAATCAGTTTTTGATGAGGCTTAGACCTGAATATGAGATAATCAAGTCCAATATTTTGAGTTGATGAACACTTCCAGATTTGGATTTTGTTTTGGGGGAGTTACTGAGAGAAGAGACTAGGCTTCTCACTGCAACTGGATTTGATGGAAAGATGACTGAAATTGGGGCTGAAACAGCCTTTGTAGCTCATGGAGGTAAGAAGTCAACCTCCAAGGACTTCTCCAAAACCCAGTGTTATGAGTGTAAGGGTTTTGGACATATTGCCTCTCATTGTAAAACGAAGAATGTGTGCACCTATTGCAAGCAACATGGTCACATCATTCCAGATTGTCCAGCCTGACCAACTAAGGGTTCTAAGAAAAAGACTCAACCTTGGGCTTATCAGGTAACTAAGGGTTCACATCATTCGACAATTGGTATCCTTTGCCATTTCCTCTACTTTTTCTGCTATTGGCTTGTCTTGTAAGTTCTCTGGATATTGTTTTTCTGCTTTACATGCTTGGATTATAGATTTAGGTGCCACCAATCATATGACAGGAGGCTATTTCAATCAACCAAATGAGTTTATTGAAACTCACCATAAACACATTGTTACTGCCAATGGTGAAAAGTTAGACATTATTGGTAGTAATGACCTATCCCTTAAACTATCATCCACTATGTCCCTCCCTCTTTCAAAAACCCTCTTAGTGCTCAACCTTACTACTAATCTGATTTCTATTGGCCAACTTGTTGGTGAAGGAATGTTCTTACCTTTTCTCATGATGGTTGCTTGACACATGACCGGTACATTGGGAAGGTGAAAGGGAAGGGGCGTAGGCTTTGCCGTCTGTTTGTACTGGAGTTTGAGAAATCTCAATCAGCAGCATCCTCGGCTTTTCTTAGTTTTTATATGTCTGGTTCTTTGTTGAGTCAGAAATAATGTTTGTGATTTATAGCACAAATGATTAGGTCATCCATATTCTCAAAAATTGAAGTTTTTGTTTGATTCTGGTTTAGTTAAGAATAAAATTCCTCTAGTTCATACTTTTGATGTTTCTTGTACTGCCTGTTGCTTGAATAAAAGTAATGTTTTACCTTTTCTTCACACTTATGAGCATGCCGCTGCACCTTTTGAGATTCTACACAGTGATGTTTGGTCTGCTTCTATTACTTCACGATTGGGATACAAATACTTTGTATTGTTTATAGATGATTGTACCAGATACACTTGGATTTATTTTCTATGGCACAAATCAGAGGTCTTTGCGACATTTAAATTATTCCATACTATGGTGCAAGCTCACTTCAAGTGTAATGTAAGCATCATACGTTCAGATTTAGGGGAGAGTGTACAGATGGAACCTTTCAGGCCACTTGAGGAGTTATGGAATCCAATCTCAGCGTAGTTGTCCAGACACTCCTCAACAGAATGGTGTAGCTGAATGTAAGAATGGACATTTCCTTAGTGTTATGCGGACATTACTACTGGAATCTCACGCTTCGACTTCGTTTTGGGTAGAAGAAGCCAATACAACTGTGATTTTGATAAACTATCTTCCTTCTTCTGTTCTTGGCAACACTTCTCCCTTCCAAAAACATTTTGTTATCCCCAGGCTTCTCCAATCTTCATGTTTTTAGTTGTCTTTGTTTTGTACATCTTGTTTGTTAATGTTCTAAATTAACTGCTTAGTCTACTATGTGTGCCTTTGTGGGATATAGCCCTGACCAGAAATGATTCTTGTGTTATGACCGTTCTATTTGTCGTATTTGGATTTCACAAAATGTTGTGTTTTCTTGAACATATTTCTTTCTTTGCTGGAATTGCTAGATTGTCTATTCCTCTCTCTGTTTTGTAAGACTTTGATTCAGATAACACTCCCACTTCCTCTACTGAGAAAGTGTAGAGAGATTATGCCGAATGGGCCTTAGCCCATTAGTGTGTTTCTTATTAGTTCTTTCTTGTTATGTTTTCTTATTGGGCCTTTAGCTCTTGTTTATGCTTTCTAAGTATAGTGCTAATGTGGATGCCTACTTAAGGGCAATTTTGTAATTATGTAACTTAAGTAAGTTTATTAAAAGATTAGTGGGGGAAAAGAGGAGATTATTGAACTCCTTTCTTTCTCCTTTCTTCTCCAATGTTCCTTCTTGCTGTCTTCTTCTTCTTCCTTACTTTCTTTTGCTTTAATGTAAAATATTCTACTAATTTTATTGGTTTGAGTCACATCTGAAAGATCTTCTCGTCTTCACTCGCAAGTGGCCACGTGTGCCAGATCCTGCGCCTACAACTCCCCTTCCACCCAGTCCAGAGCATCCACCTCTTGCACCTTCTATAAGTGGCATTTTGCCCCAAGATCCTCCTATTTCAGATGGTAGTTCTCCTATTCCGCTTTGTCGTTCTACTTTTATTTCCCGGCCTCCTGATGGCTATGGTTTTCCTTCAATCCATAGCTCTTTTTCTGTTGTAGTTTCTTCCACAGAAATTGCTCATTCTTATTGACAAACCATTAGGAGTCCCCATTGGAAAGAAGCCATGGATGGCGAGATTCAAGCCCTCCATGAGAATGATACTTGGGATCTTGTGCTTGTTCCTCCAAATGCTTTCATTATTGGTAGTCGTTGGGTCTACATGATCAAACTAAAATCAGATGGTTCCCTTGATCGATTTAAGACTCGGTTAGTTGCCCAAGGATACAGTCAGGAATATGGGATTGATTATGAAGAAACATTTTTCTAGTTGCTAAGATCACCACAGTTCGCGTTCTTCTAGCCTTGTCTGCTGCCCATTCCTGGACTATTTACCATTTAGGCATGAAGAATGCTTTTTTTCATGGTCAATTAAGGAGACAAACTACATGAAGCCTCCTCCTAGATATTATAATTGATTCTTCACGCGTTTTTTACCTAAAGAAATCCCTGTATGGTCTGAAGCAGGCATACCAGGCTTGGTTTGAGCGTTTTCGAAATGTTGTTGCAATTGGGTATAGCCAAAGTTTCTCTAATTACTCTCTCTTTGTTAGGAGAAGACCCCAAGGTATTACTATTCTATTGTTGTACGTTGATGACATGCTTTTAATTGGGGATGATCATGACAACATTTGTGAGTTGAAGTCCTTACTTCATAACTCCTTTCACATGGACTTGGGCACTCTTACTTATTTCTTGGGTTTGGAAGTCCACCGTAGCAGTTGGGGGTATTTCATTTGTCAGTAGAAATATGTACCTCTGATCTCATCAAATTAGCTGGAATTACTGATGAGAAACACGTTGATACCCCTCTGGAGCTGAACGTCAAATTGTCTAAATCTGAAGGCCTAGTTCTTCCTAATGCTACTTTGAGAGTTTATGGTGATGTAGACTAGGCTGGTTGTCCGGACACTCGTCGATCCACTACTGGGTGGTGCGTCTTCATGGGTGATTCTCTCATCTCCTGGAAATGTAAGAAATAGAGCTGTACACGGGTTGATTCAGTTGGGTTACACATGGTTTTTTCAACCGAACCGACTATGTCGGGTTGATTACTAAATCAACTGAAACCGATCTAGAGAAATAAAAAAACTGACTTGCAATAAAAACTACCGATCGGTCGGTTTGTTTGGTTTCAACCGAAACATCGTCTTGAAGCCATCAAGCACTTTGTCAAGTTTGATGCTGTCGCTTGCAAGGCTCAGATTAGACCTGAGAGCTAGGCCTAAGGCTTTTCATACTATACCTGAGAGCTAGGCCTAAGGCTTGCCGTACTATACTTGAGAGCTGGGCCTAAGGCTCAGATTAGACTTCTTACTACTGTCCTATTAGCATTAAAAATCCAGACTTGTCATACTATATCTGAGAGCTAGGCCTCAGACTCAGGTTTGACATCACACTTCCACCCTCTTGCACATTATCTCATAAAAAGACTCGTCTTTTTTGCTTTTTTTTTTGCAAAGATTAAACTAGAACATGCAAGCATCATTCATATGGCCGGTTCGGGTCGGTTTACTTCGGTTTACAAAGTTATAATTCGCAACCGAACCGATCAGTCAGTTTATGCATATTTCTAAACCGAAGCCAACCAAATTAAGTTAAAAGCCTGCCACATCGGGTCGAGTTGGGCCGGTCTGGTCGGTTTTGACATTCTATGAACAACCCTAGTAAGAAATAGAAAACTGTCTCTAATTCTTCTACTAAAGCTGAATATAGAGCCATGTCTTCTGCCTGTAGTGAAATTGTTTGGTTGAAGTCTCTCTTCATGGATCTTGGTACTCAGCTTCCTACTCCTACCCCTCTATATGCAGACAACTCAAGTGCTATCAAGATTGCATCTAATCTTGTCTTCCATGAGAGGACCTAACATATCAAGGTGGACTGTCACTTTATTAGAGATCTTTTCATTGTTGGCTCTATATCCCCTCCTCATGTAGCCTCTGACATGCAGATTGCCAACATCTTCACCAAGGCCATGACTAAGGGTTGACACCTCTTTATCATGGGCAAACTGATGTTGTTGTCTATGCGTCAATTTCATGGGGACTGTGGAGATATATCTTGATGTATATTCTTAGTATAGTCCCTGTTGTACAATACATTTATTGTTTTATTTGTTCTTTTTTTTTTTATCTTTTAGCCCTATAAGGGCATTCTTGTAACTGTACATATCTTTTAATATAAAAGGGGCTCTTTGGGGTGAGGGTCGACTATTCAAGACACCCCTGAATCTGCTCTTCTTTGCTCTCAGTTCTGCTCACAATTACGGCATGATATTGATCACTTGGAGACAATTAAGCCTCTGTTTGAGAACACTTGTAAGAAGTATTTCTTTTAAGAGCTAGGACCGCACATTAAGTGGTTTTGTGTGTTTGGTAAAAAGTGGGGAAGAAGTACTTCTTTAAAAAAGTGACTTCAAGTTGGCTTTTTTTCAGCACTTCTTAAAGAAGTACTTTTCCAAAAAAATGGGACAAACTGGTCCCTAATATTTTCTTGTAATACCTAAAATGCTCCCATGCGAGGGTTATACCTCCATCTCTTCTCATTTGAACATCTCTACCCATTCTTTCTCCACCTAGCTCTAGATGTCAGTTAAATTTTGAAGCAAAAGCAATCACCAAAGCCAAGCACACTGGAGGTGGAAAGAGCTCAATAGATCTAGGCAACGAATATGACGGAGTATCGGGGATTGGCTGAGTGCGAGATGCGCTCCTGAGTTCCTCTCTTCTATCGACAATGGAGATTGGTTGCTTCAACCGAAAAATGGAAGATGTTCAACGATCTAGGTGCGGGTTTCACAAGGAACTGACGAGGATGGATCAGTCATTGTTCCTGTTCAACGCTGCCACTCACCATTGTTGCTGGTTTGAACCCGTCGCTGCAACGACGATGATGAATAGGGAAAGGGAAAGAGTGAAAACTAAGGAGAAGAAGAAAAAAAAAGAAGAAAGAGAGAGGGTGTGGGAGAAAAAGGAGAGATGAGAGATTGGAGGTGGAGATCGGAATGGATTCACCGCCGCCGTTGGTTCTACACTGTGAGGAAGATGGTGAATAGTGGATTTCGGGGGGGGGGGTTCTAAAGAAGAAAAGGAAGAAAAAGTATGAGATGGAGAGGGAGGCCGGAGTATTTATTATTTATTAGGATTATTTATAATTAATATTTATTATTATTATTATGATTATTTATTTATTTATTTATTATTATTGTTATTATCATTATTATTATTTTTATTAATTGGGTTTAGATGGCGATTCGCATGTGGGTCCACGTGGACACTTAGTTAAAATGTATAGCATAACATGTGAAAAGCATTGTATATATGTATGAGTGAAGTGAGGGCTAAACTTGTCATTTGTGTCAATATAAGCACTTATGGGGAAAGTAGCTTACCAAATATCCCCACCCCAATAAGTGCTTAGAAACATATTATGTGATTTGGAAAGTGGGTTACCAAACAGCCTTAAGTGGTTGTTAAAATAAGTACTTCTAAGAAGTGCTTGTTGCACAAGTACTTCTTTTAACAAGTACTTAATCATCAAACAGGGCCTAAGTAGGAGAGCCAAAAGGATGCAACAACATATAGGAAGTTAATTGAGACAAATAGGGTGTTGGAATTCCTTGTTGGACTAAATTCAGATTATGACATTGTGAGACAGTAACTCCTTACTAGAGATAATGTCACCTTATCTTAGGCCTACTCCCTAGTACATAGTGAGGAAAGTAGGAGGAAGGTTATGCTATAGAATCCACCTATGGAATCAACTTTAGTAGCTGTAAAGTCGAAGCTTGGAGGTGATAAGGAGAAGGAAGCGAAGGAGAAAAGGGTGAAGTGTTTTGTGACTACTGTAAGAAGCCAAAATGCCTTAGTGACACTTGTTGGAAGCTTCACCCTTACCTTATTCCAGTAAGGATCAAGAATAAGAAAGGGAATATCAATGTAGTTGTTACTATAGAGGCTCCATTCACATCTAACACTTGATGAATTTCTTTAAATGCCTTGGCATTATTGGACAGTGTTAGTTAGCTATAGTACATCCTAGTCCTACCTCAGCATTTGCACACTTAGGTACAAAGGCTACTGCCTATCATGCCTCAGCCCTAGGTAACTCTAGCCTTTTTTGGATTATAGATTCGGTTGCCTTTGATGATATGACTAGCTTGTCTTCTTTATTCACCTCTTATTGCTTATCCTCTAGCAAAGTCAAAGTATCTATTGTTGATGGATCTTTTGTTCTTGTTTTTTGCAAGGGAGACATTAGAGTGTTTTATGCCATTTCTTTATCCTCAGTCCTACATGTTCCAAAGTTTAGTACTAATCTGCTTTCAATTATTAGCATCTCTAGAAATCAAAATTATTTAGTGACATTTTTTTCTTAATCATTGTGTCTTCTAGGATCTAGTGACAAAAAAGGTGATTGGGATTGGCCATAAGGCAAATGAAATTTATTTGCTTGAGCATCCACCTAGGAGGAATAAAGAAGTTCGAAAGTCTTTTCTGTCTTAGTTTGTGAGTTAGATTACTCTTTAGCATATTCAATTGGGTCATTTTATCTTAGGTCTTTAAAAAGTTTATTGCCTACTTTGTTTGAGTTAGTTTGAGGTGTGAGAGTTGTAAATTGGCACAAAATTGTAGATTAGCCTATTCATTAAGTGATAAAAGAAGCATTATTCTTTTTGGAATTATGCATACCGATATTTGGGGACCATATCATATTATTGCTATGGGATGGTACAAATATTTTTTGTTATTTGTTGATGACTATTCTCGCTTCTCATGGGTTTATCTTGTACGTTCTAGAAATAAGGTACCTACTCTGACTTGTGCTTTTCACTAAATTGTTTTGACTTGGTTTTTAGTCAGAATAAAAAATTTCAAATCTAATAATACTGAGGAGTATTTTGCAAAACTCTTGGCCTCAATTTTTCTTGAGTAGGGTTATCCATCAAAGTACCTGGCCCCATACACCTTAGCAAAATGGAGTATCTGAGAGAAAGAATAGACACATCTTGAAAGTTGCTTGAAGCATCGTGTTAAATTCTAGTGTTCCTATATGTTTCTGGGGGGATGCCATCTACACAATTGTCTCTCTTATCAACAAGGTTCCTTCACGGGTTTTAGACATTAAAGCTCCTTTTAACTTGTTGTATCCTAACAAGGACATATCACTATTCCCTTAAGACCTTTGAGTACACTTGCTTTGTTCAAATCCTTGGACCTAATTGTTATAAATTTGATCTCGAGGCAACAAAGTGTATTTTTCTTGGGTATACACGAAATCAAAAGGGGTATTACTATTATGGTCTTGTCCTTGGGACTCGTTTTGTGTCTTTGGGTGTACTAGCATAAGGGTATTTCTGGCATTTCCTTCTTTATTTGTTATAAGCTGTCGCCCTAAGTATAAATACCAACTTAGGTGCCGCCAACTACATACTTTTGAATAGAACTTCTTTTCTCCCTCTCTTCTCTCTCTTCTTCTTTCCTTTCTCCCTTATCTCTTCCCTTCTATTTTTATTTTTTCTTCTTGCTGGACTACATGGTATCAGAACACTAATCTGGGCCTAATCTTCTCAGATCGTGTTCTTGATCTGAAACACTATTTTTCGATTGGAAGAGGAAGAGAAAAATCCTTTGGACTGACCTAGTCTTTTAGTCTTCTTGTTTTTCTTTTCTCTTTCTCTCTTGGTCGTTGTACCAAGAAGAGGTTCTGTGGTGATTATGGTGCCAGTTGAATGCAGTAAGCAGTATTTCTAGGGTTTGCATCTATTTTGTATGGATTGTGGGTCATGGAATAACTACTGTACTCTAGGTATGTACTATTACATTCACATTTAAGTGTGATTGCTGTGAATGTTATAGTTTGGAGTTGTAAGAGCTGGTTGTCTCATTTTCTATATAAGCTGAAGTGTTTTCTGGCCTACAATCCGGTTAGGGTTTTTTTGGAGCCCTTTTTTAAGCTACAGGTGGTGGAGGTACTGCCATCCATGTTAAACAAACAGTTCGTACCAGAGAGGACAGATTTTTGGGGTGAAGAATTGAAAAGTTTGGACTAACCCCAAGAGCCTCAATATATAGATTAGTGAAATAAGAATATTTATAGAAAAGCCCTTGTAGGGCTAAAGAGAAAATAACAATAAAATAAGAGATACTATACAACAGGGACTACACTAATATGGTACATCAGTGAGACTCTTCAAACTCCCCCTCAAACTAATGCAAAGGCATGAACTTCAGTTTGCTTACAAGGAATAAGTGTTTGGATCTTGTCATGGTGAAGATGTCTGCAACTTGCATATTGGAGGCAACATGAGGGAGAGAGATAGAGCTCGCAAGAAATAGGTCACAAATAAAGTGGCAATACACTCGATATGCTTCGTCCTTTCATGAAAGACAGAATTAGAGGCAATCTTAATAGCACTAGTGTTGTCTACATACAGAGGGATGGGTGTAGGAGAGGAATGACCCAATTCCTTAAATAAAGATTGAAGCCAAACAACTCCGCTACAAACAGATGACATTGCTATGTGTAGAGAGCACTAATGTGGACCCCACTAAGGTGGTCCCCACTGTTCGTATATCAGCAATAAGTTATGATTAGGATTAGTTCTTTATGATAAGATTAGGACTAGTCTTTTATAAGATTAGGTTTAGTCTTTTATAAGATTAGGATAAGATTAGGACTAGTCTTTTATAAGATTAGGATTAGTCTTTTTTCAGTTTTATCTTATCTTATCTTAACTTGCCATGTAAGCAATTCAGTCCTTTTACAAGTATGATACTATGTATATAAGAGGGGGGCGGCTGTTTCAAACATCAACCCAACTCTCTTTTATCAAAATCTCTCTCGAGCTCTCTCTCTCTCTCTCTTTAGTCCATAAAGAGATTTCTTCAATCGACAGATGAGGGAGGGATCACTACAATACCCTGGTGGAGGTTTCATATATATAGTCTCTTTTAGGTGCCCATGTAGAAAAGCATTTTTCACATGTAGTTGAAAGATAGTCCAAGAGTGTGTAGCAGAGAGGGCTAAGAGAACACATACTGTAATGATCTTGGCTACTGGGGCAAATGCCACGGGCCAAGCTTTATATTGGTCTAGAGACCTATCAGATTTCAACTTCATGGAGTAGACCCATTTGCTCCCAATAACAGCGCCATCTAAAGGTGTTGGAACTAGGTCCCAACTGTCGTTGTCGTGCAAAGCTTGACTGCATCCATGGAATCTCTCCATTAAGGGCTGCTAATGGCTTGTTGGTATGAGCAGGGAATATCTATGGAAGACAAAACAACAGAAAATGTGCTATTGTCTAAAGGAAAACCATAGCGGTTAGGTGGTCTAGATATACGGGTAGAATGACGTAAAGGAACAGGAGGAACATCCGAGGAGTCTAAAATAGGAATGTCACTTACAGGGTTATCTGAGACGGGCGAAGGATCCAGATTGGGAGGAAGGGGGGTCGTAGACATAGATGCTAGATCACGAACTTGCTTGCGAGAGAAGATGAGAACATCTTTCCTAGTAGTTGATGACTAGACCTGTTCATGGGCCGGGTAGCCCGATGGCCTGGCCCGCACTCCGGTCGGGCTAGGTCATGTAATTAGGCCCGCGGGCCTAACACAGTAAGCTCGACCGTGTTTCGGGCCGGGCTCGGGATTTGTCAAAAAAGCCCGGCCCGACTCAGCATTATATATTTTATAAAATATATAATATGCATTTTATATATTATATAAAATATATAAATAATATAATATTTATTAAAATATATATTTATAATTTAATATATACATTTTTTATTCTTTTCTTTATAATCTCTCTCTCTCTCTCTATTCAGCCGCTAATAGTATGGGCTAAACTTCGGGCTCGGGCCCAGGCCTGGGCTTTGGGCTTTTTATGAGGGCCGGGCTCGGGCCCAAGTTGTAGGCCCGGTGATCGGGCTGGGCTCAGGATCGGGCCTTAGAAAATTCTGTTAATACAGATTGAAAGCCTAGCCCGAGCCTGGCCTGAGCCCGGCCCGAGCCCGACCCATGAACAGATCTATTGATGACAAAGCATCCTGTGAGTCAAAATCATACAAAACAGAAATAGAGGGTGTAGATAACTTGGCAACTCTTGAGAAAAAAGAGATATGCTCAAGAAAAATCACATTCCAAGAAATATGAATACGACGTGTAGAGGGATCATAAAAAAGAAACCCCTTGTGGTTAGGACTATATCCCACAAAAGCACACATGATAGATTGAGCTGAAAGCTTTGAACGTTTACGAGGAGGAACATGTACAAAGCATAGACACCCAAAAACATGAAGATCAGAAAGATTTGGGGTGGGGGGGATCCAAACATCTTTTGGTGAGCAGACATGCTATCAAGAATCGATGAAGGGATACAATTAATCAAATGCACATCCGTACTAGTAGCGTTTACCCAGAAGGTGGGAGGCGCATGTGACTCTTGTAGAAGAGTCCTCACAACACTGAGAATGTGGCCATTCTTTCATTCTACCACACCATTTTGTTGAGGAGTATCTGAACAGCACCGTTGGATTTGTATGCCATGATTTTTCAAATAAACCAAAAATTCTCTGTCACTGTATTCTCCCCTTGAGTCGGAGCGTAAGATCTGCACACTTGCTTGAAACTAAACTCGAACCATGGTATGAAACAACTAAAAGGTTGGAAAAACTTCTAACTTGTGTCTGAGAAAGCATATCTAAATGTACCTAGTATAGTCATCAATGAAGAGTACAAAATACTTGTATCCCAATCGGGGAACAATGGATGAAGTCCAAGCATCACTATGTATAATTTCAGAAAGTGAAGTAGCATGTTCAACTTTGTGAGTGAATGGAAAAATGTGACTCTTACTCAAACAACAAGAAACACTAGATGTATCAAAGGATTTCATAGACAAACAAATATTTAAGTTTTTTAGAGTTTGGGTGACCCAAACGTTAATGCAACAAATCCCAGACATAGTTTCTCTGACCCAAAACGTGACTCAATTTGGAAGAGCTCAAATAAGCAGAGGATGATGCTAATTGTGATCTCTTAAATTCCAATGCAAACATGCGGCCTAGCCTACGCCCCTTCCCTTTCACCTTCCTAGTGCATCGGTCTTGAATCAAACAACTATAGAGAGACTGGGCCGAATGGGCCCTAGCCCATTAGTGTATTTCTTATTAGTTCTTTCATGTTATGTTTTCTTATTAGGCCTTTTCTTTATGGGCCTTTAGCTCTTATTTATGTCTTCTAAGTTTAGTGCTAATGTGGATGCCTACTTAAGGGCCTCCTTGTAATTTATGTAACTTAAGCAAGTTTAATAAAAGATTAGAGTAGGGGAAAGATGAGATATTCAAACTCCTCCTTTCTTTCTCCTTTCTTCTTCAATCTTCCTCCTTCTTCTTGCTGTCTCCTTCTTTGATTTCTCTTGCTTTATTCTAAAATATTGTACTAATTTTATTGGTTTGAATCACATCTTGGTATCAGAGCAGGTCTCTCTTCCGTTTTCCTTTTTTTTTTCCTTTTCTTCCCATACACCTTTTTTCTAATCGAAAGGTGTATGGAGAGATAAATTGCTGATTATTTAGAGATCTTGTTTGCCTAGTTGGTAGAGGGTTTGGAGAGTCAGAATCTGATCGAAGATTGCCAAGAAAGTGGGATTGCAATTTTTTTCCTAAAACCCTAGCCGAGTAGAGAATTTCTAGTTATGGGTTGAAGAGGCTGTTTGGGTGTGGCGCTCAAGGCTTGGAGGGTTCCTTTTTATCTCCAAAAGTGGGCAGCTGCAATTGGATGTGGTTTGGATAGCTTTGGTTTTAGCGGCTACCTCTTCTCTCTTTCTCCTTAGAGGCCAGGTACGGTGAAACCCTAGTTTTGGGGCTTTTGAGTGCTTGACTGTCCTTAGTTAGGTCTATAAAGGTTAAAAACATTGTTTTTTGATTTTCGTTTGATTGATGGAGTAATTTGGAAGTGAGGTGAAGCAGATCCCGATGTCGGGGGTTGGTCTAGTAGATTCCTTTTTGATAGGACTGACTACAATTAAACTTGGTAGAACAAATTACCTTGCGTGGGCACAATCTATCAAGATCCATGTTTGTAGTAGAGGTAAATTAGGGTTTCTAATGGGTAGTAAGGCGATGTCGGATGAGTTTGACCCTACATATGAGAAATGGATGCAGGATAACTACACAGTTATTGGATGGTTGGTAAATTCTATGCAACCCCATATAAGTCAACACTATCTATGGATGACTTCAGCCAAGGTGATTTGGGATAGTGTGACAGAGACATACTTTTAGAAATTAAATGTTGTAGGGGCCTATAAACTAAAGAGTGATGTGAAGAATTTAAGACAGGGGGAGATAAGTGTGGTTGTCTCTTATTTGATGTTGAAGTCACTATGGCAGGAGTTGGATGTTATGGAAGCATTTGTATGGGAAAGCACCAAAGATGCTGAAACTTTCAGGAAATTTGTGGAAAGAAATAGGGTGTTTGAGTTCCTTACAGAACTCAATCCTGAATTTGATATTACAAGGCAGAATATCTTGGCCAAGGATGATGAGTCACTTGCACAAGCATACTTTATGGTGAGCAGTGAAGAGATCAAGCGACAGGTACAACTACAGACCCCACCTCCTCCAGAACATTTTGCACATGCTGGAATAAAACCATAGGGGCTAAATGAGAAAAAGGAAGTGATATGTGAATACTGCAAGAAGCCGAAGCATACTAAGGATTCTTGTCAGAAGCTTCATCCAAATCTTCTTTCTGAGAGGTTTCGGAACAACAATAGCTCTAAGAAGGGTGGCCAGTCTGGAAAACCCAAGAATGCAAATGTTGCCACAGTGTCTGAATGTGAAGAAAAATCTGTTGTGGAACAGTTAGTATTAGTGAAGGCAGAATTTGAGAGATATGGGAAGTTGATAGATCACTTGGAGTCTACTGTTGCATCTTCCTCCTTGGGCACCCCCTCTACATCTGCTTTTGCCCATTCAGGTATTCGTGCTTCTGCAAATCATGCTACAGTCTCAGGTAAACGTAGAATTCCTTGGGTCATAGATTCTGGTGCATCAGACCATATGACTAGCTTACCCAACCTTTTTTGTTCATACTAGCTCCTCTCAGGTAGAGAAGGTTTTTCTTGCCGATGGGTCTCTTGCTCCCATCTCTGGCAAGGGGAATATTAAAGGCTTTGATTCACTTGTATTATCCTCTGTCCTTCATATTCCCAAACTTAGCATTAACCTTTTATCTGTTAGTAGTTTAACCAAATCAATGAACTGTAGCATAACCTTTTTTCCTACTTATGTTTTTTAGGACCTAAAGTCTCAGAGGACGATTTGGAGTGGCCATGAGGCGAATGGGATATACTTGTTGGATGTCTTTGATCAAAGTCCTGGATTACCTAGTGGAGTTGCTTTGGAGTCTGTTTTATTAGAGTCAGTTAATAGAGTCATGATATGTCATTTCAGATTTGGTCATTTATCTTTTTCAGCTTTGAGTCATTTGTTTCCAGAAATGTTAAGGGAATATCCCTATCGAGTCTTCATTGTGAGTCATGTGAACTTGCTAAACATTGTAGACAATCTTTTTCAGTGGGTAATAAAAGATTTGTTTCTCCTTTCCATATTGTGCACTCTGATGTGTAGGGGCTGTTTGTTGGAACACAACAGTCGAAGAGAAGAAGAAGAAGAAGAAGAGAAGAAGATTTGGGAAAGGCGGCATACTCACTTCAGCCGGCCCTACAATCTTATATAGATGTTTATAAAATAACGTTACATGAATGGACTAGAATGCCCCTGATTAGTGATGGTACACCTAGACAAATAAAACATTAAACAAGTTTAGGCCCAATAACTAAGGACTTAAGACACAAATATGACTAACATAAACACTAAACCAGCTGAACCAACACTCCCCCTCAAGCTAAGTATGGATGTCAGTCATGTTTAGCTTGCCAAGTAAGTCTAAGAATTTCGTTGAATCTAGTCCTTTTGTTAGAACATCTGCAATCTGCATCTCGGAAGGAGTATAAGGAATGCAGAGTTCTCCTGAGACTATTCTTTCTCTAACGAAGTGTCAGTCAATCTCAATATGCTTCGTCCTATCATGTTGCACTGGGTTATTTGCAATGTTGATGTCAGCCTTGTTGTCGCAGTACAGCCTGAGAGGACACTTGACCTTTATCCCTAGGTCACCAAGAAGGGTCCTAAGCCACAGTAGTTCAGCAACACCATGAGCCATAGCTCGATATTCAGCCTTTGCACTTGATCTAGCAACCACATTCTGCTTTTTACTTCGCCATGTAACCAGATTTCCTCCAACAAATGTGCAATACCCAGAAGTAGACTTCCTGTCTCCAACAGAACCAGCCCAATCTACATCAGTATACGCTTCAATTTCAATTTTATTGTGTTTTTTGAACATAATTCCTTTTCCTGGGCAAGTCTTCAAGTACCTAAGAATCCTTTCCGCTACTCTCATATGAGGAATCTTTGGAGAGTGCATGAACTGGCTGACAACATGTACAACATAAGCAATATCTGGTCGAGTGAGAGACAAATATATCAACTTCCCTACCAGTTTTTGGTATCTCTCTTTATCAAGGTAGTCCTCTCCAACTGATTCCTGTAGACCATGGTTCTGTTCTATTGGAGTATCTGCTGGTCTACACCCCATCATACCTGTCTCCTCTAGAAGATCAAGGACATACTTCCGTTGACATGTATAGATGCCCTCTTGTGACCTAGAAAATTCAATTCCAAGGAAGTATCTCAGATGGCCCAAGTCTTTGATCTCAAACTCAGAAGCCAAGAACTCCTTTAATCTTTTTATCACTTCCAGATCATCCCCTGTAATCACCATATCATCCACATAGACGATGAGTACCGTAAGTCTGCTATTCTGTTTCCTTATGAACAAGGTATGATCTGCACCACTTTGAGTGTATCCCACTCTCTTCATGGCCCCACAAAGCTTCTCAAACCAAGCCCGAGGAGACTGCTTAAGACCATATAATGCTTTCCTCAGTTTACATACTTTCCCATCAAAGCCATAACCTGGTGGAGGATCCATGAATACCTCTTCACGTAGATCGCCATTTAGAAAAGCGTTCTTCACCTCCAATTGATGTAGCTCCCATGAGAAGTTTGTAGCTAATGACAATAAAACCCGGATTGTGTTGAGCTTCGTGACTGGAGCAAAGGTCTCTTTGTAGTCAATCCCTTCCTTTTGAGAAAACCCCTTTGCCACAAGTCTGGCCTTGTATCTTTCAATGGACCCGTCCTCCCTATGCTTTACAGTGAACACCCACTTGCATCCCACTGTGCTCTTCCCTTCTGGTAGATCCACTAATTCCCAAGTCCTTGCTTTTATTAAGGCTTTCATTTCTTAATTCATAGCCTCTCTCCATCTTGGGTCAGACACTGCCTCTGAGTACCTAGTAGGGACATGCACGGAGGAGAGAGCAGACACAAAGGAATAATAATGAGGAGATAAACGTGAGTAAGAAACAAATTCGGCAATAGGGTGTCGGATAGTACAAGAACGGGTAGACTTACGAAGAGCAATAGGGAGATCCAAATCAGAAGTATGAGTGATAAGATTACCTGGAGTTGTTGAGACAGATTGATTCGAGTCCGATTGGTTGCTGCCATGAGTTAGAGGGTCTTTTTTTCCTTCTGTTGTAGGTTATTCTTATATCTTTTTGTTGCCTACTGGTGTCCTCAGTTACATCTGCAGCATCAAGAGTTGTAACAGGTGCAATGGGAGCCTCACTAGGTTCACCCGGGATGCTACAACTAGGAGGATCAGGAGGAGAAGATGGAAGGCCCGAGGCAGAAAGAGTTACAAAAAAGGAGGGGGAAGAAGAATCCTCTTCCATCCCACTAGTCTCCCCCTAAAGAGGATTATGGGAAGAATGAAAATCGGATTGAGACTTAAAAAATACCACATCTTTTGTGACGTATTTCTTCTTGGTGACAGGATCATAACACTTGTAACCCTTCTGTGTAGGAGAGTACCCTAGAAAGATTCCTTTCGTAGCCCTAGGATCCAACTTGGTCTTCTTTGGATCCTTTACATGTATAAAACATACACAACCAAAGACTCTAGGTGGAAGAGGAAAGTCTGGAAGATTAGGACAAAGGACAGAGAAAGGAGTTTTCATACCCAACACCTTGGATGGCATCCGATTTATCAGATATGATGCGGTAAGGACTGCTTGAGACCAGTAGTGCTTGGGAACCTTGTGCTGAAATAGTAAAGCTCGAGCGGTCTCCAATAAGTGTCTATTTTTGCGCTCAACAATTCCATTTTGTTGAGGGGTACTAGCACAAGATGACTGATGTAGCATGCCAGCATCCTCCATGAACAGGTTCAAGGATCTTTCAAAATATTCAGTAGCATTGTCTGAACGAATTGTTTAATCTTCTTGTCAAATTGAGTTTCAATCATTTTACAAAATGCCATGGTTATCCGTGGAACTTCACGTCCTTTTGACAAGTAGATCCATGTGCATCGTGAGTAGTGATCAATAAAACTGATAATGTAACGAAAGCCATCTACAAAAACAAGAGGTGAAGGGCCCCAAACATCAGAATGGACCAAATCAAAAGGAGCTTGACTTTCATTACTAGAAATTGGATAAAGAGTTCTACATTGTTTTGACAACTGACACACTTCACAAACTAAACTTTGACTTGAAATACCCTTGAATAATTCAGGAAACAACCCTTGCAATGATGAAAAAGGTAAATGACCTAGCCTAGCATGCCACAAGTGTAACCTAGCTATTGACTCCTCATTATTCTGACTACTGGTAGCAGATGATTGTAAGGCCGAACTGATGTTTGCATCAAAATAGTAGAGACCTCCACACTCATGACCGCTCCCAATCGTTCTCTTCGTCAATCTTTCCTGAAAGACACAATGAGTAGGAAAGAAAGTTATGCTACAGTTTAAATTCTTGGTAAGCTTCGAAACAGATAAGAGATTGGAAGTAAGATTGGGAACATGTAGAACATATTTAAGAGAGAGGTCCTTGCTTAGGTCAACCCCCCATTCCCAAAGATGGTGGAGAGAGAACCGTCAGCAACTCTCATCTTATCTTGACCAGACATCAATTGGTAAGAAGAAAATAAAGAGGACATGTGTGTCATGTGGTCAGTTGCACCGGAATCAATAATCCAAGAAGTAGAGTCTATAGAACTAGTTGCGCTATAAGCAGGGACAATACTTGATCTGGCAAGAGAGGTGGAAGCAAGGGAATTAGTCCTTAGACGGGTTAAGGTCCAGCTAAGGACCTCTACTTCATCAGCAGTGAAATCCAAGGACCCGGATGTGGAGGAATTAGCTGTCTGTCCCATGGGAGAAGATGCAACTGTAGATGTGTTCTTCGAGCTATCACCACTGTGACTAGTAACAAGGTTCCCACTTGTTGTTTGATTCTTCTGGGGCTTCTTGTCTTTCCTTAATGCAGCTGGTTTCAGATGAGGATAAAGAACCCAACAAGTCTCTTTTACATGCCTTTCACCTCCACAATGAGAGCACTTAAGATGCCTCTTGTCTGAATGCTTGCTCCCCTTTTGGTTTGAAGAAATCAGGGCTGAATGTTCAACAGGCTGTTCAGCTGGCTGTAGTTGAGTGTCAACTTGCATCCCTTTCCTCCTAACCTCTTCATTTCTTACTAGATAATAGACATGGTGTAAATCTGGCATTTCATCCCTTCCCAAAATTTGAGACCTTATGCTCTCATACATTGGGTCTAAACCAGCCAAGAACTTAAAGGCTCTACCCTCTTCAATTTGTTTATCATGCCTCTCCTTGTCTTTTGCATTCTCCCAAGCAAGAATAAGATGATGATCAAGTTCTTCCCATAGTCCTTCTAGGGTTGCAAAATACGTTGCAATGCAACTGTCATATCTTCTTGTCTCAATGCAACGTCTTGGTTTAGCCTATAAATTCTGGCATTGTTCTTTCTCTGTCCATAAGTTTTAGACACTTTCTCCTAAATCTTAGCAGCAGTGGGAAAGTGTTGAACAGTCCTGGCCACTCTTGGAGTCATTGAAGCAAGCAGCCAGACATAATAGTAGCATTTTCCTTACGCCATACTGCATACTCCGCACTACCCACTTCAGGTTCTTTCTTCTGTCCATCTAAATAACCCGTAAGTTCCTGGGAAGTAATGGAGAGCATGGCTGAAACAGACCATTCTCTGAAGTTATATTCATCCAACAATACACTGGTGATCTGCAAGCTATGCAGATTTGGATTTTTCAGATTAGGAGACCTCCCACCAGTTCTATTATCCCTAGAAGACACTTCTCCTGATATTGAAGACATCTCCTTCCTCTTACAGTGATCACAATTGAAAACTCAGTACAAAGAACACTATTTCAGACTTACCGAAGCTGTTACAAGTCTGAGAACCCCTCGTAACAGGTTTGAAACCAAGAACAATCCACCTCTGTACTGTGCTGAACTCTTCTGGACTAGGCTAGGCTTTGACTTCTGCTGTCGTAGACTGTGATCACCCTTACGATCTATACTAGGGCTGTCGAAGTCAGTCCTTCCACCTAGATCTG
The DNA here is from genome assembly GCF_055504915.1 of Nelumbo nucifera. NCBI lineage: Eukaryota > Viridiplantae > Streptophyta > Magnoliopsida > Proteales > Nelumbonaceae > Nelumbo > Nelumbo nucifera. The sequence goes on from NC_142649.1 coordinate 195,995,961, forward strand.
TTCCACACAGATCTCTCTTAGCAGCCGAATGGCTACTACCTGCTGCAAGGTGTCTAGTAGGGCATCGGCTTCTGGAACAAACTCCCCTTGGGCCCTACAACCAAGGGAAACCCTAGATAAAGACCTTGTTGTGTTCTACGGTCAGCCCTAGGGTTTCTTCACAGTAGCCAAGATAGGAGAGAGAGAAGAAAAAAAAGGAATAGAGAAGAGTAGAAAAGTGGCGGATGTAACCAGACAGACGGATTAGTGCTTTGATACCATGTTTGCTGGAACACAACAGCCGAAGAAGAAGAAGAAGAAGAATAAAACATTAAACAAGTTTAGATGTTTATAAAATAATGTTACATGAATGAACTAGAATGGCCCTGATTAGTGATGGGACACCTAGACAAATAAAACATTAAACAAGTTTAGGCCCAATAACTAAGGACTTAAGACACAAATATGACTAACATAAACAATAAACCAGCTGAACCAACAGGGGCCATATCATTTACATACTATGGGGGGCTATAAATATTTCATTCTTTTCATTGATGATTCCTCTCATTATACATGGATTTACCTTCTGAAATCCCGGGATGAAGTACCAAATATTGTACAAATGTTTCATGAACTTATACTTACCTAGTTGAACACTCAGATCAAAATATTCCAATCTAATAATGCAAAGGAATATTTTGAGAAGAGTCTCCCCTCCTACTCTGATACCTTCGGAGTTATTCACCAGACTTCCTGTTCCTACACTCCTCAACAAAATGGAGTGGCGGAAAGGAAAAACAAACATGTGGTTGAGGTTGCGAGGAGCCTTCTTTTTTCTTCCCATGTTCCTGTTAAATTTTAGGGTGTTGTTGTTCTTATAGCTACACACTTGATAAATCGAATGCCTTCTCGAGTTCTGGGTTTTAAAACTCCCTTTAGCTTGCTTTTTCCAAATGAGGATCTGTTTTCTCTTCCTCTCGGGGTGTTTGGGTGCACTTGCTATGTCTATGTTCACAGTCATCAAAGACATAAGTTTGAGCCTAAAGCACACAAGTGTGTTTTTTGGGATATGCCTCCACATAGAAGGGGTACTGCTGTTTTGATCCAGTTCATGGCACTCGCTTTGTTTCTAGAGATGTCACATTTTCAAAGTCAGACCCTTTCTTTGGTACTTCTCTTAAGGGGGAGCATTCAGACGAGTTATTTGCATTATCACCATTTGTTCCTCTTCCAATTCACATTGAATCTTCTATAGAGTCTCCTCCTGTTGAGTCATCTATCCCTGCTCCCCCTCCTCCTCCTACTTATCCCCCTTCTTTTCCTTCCCATCCTATTACCCAAAGGTGATACTAAAGACAAAGACTTAGAGACATGCACGTTGTTTCCACACCTTCAGATGTGCCTCTTGCTCCTCCCATCACTACTGAGATAACAGGTCAGCCTTCTTCTACCACTTCGGATACCTTCCCTGACCTTGATCTCCCTATTGCCCTTCACAAAGCCAAACGAAAATGCACAGCTCATTGTATTTCCAAACACCTGTCCTATAGCCTCCTTTCCCCTTCCTACTATTCCTTTCTTGCCTCTGTTTCCACAATGTAACTCCCCGGTCTATCTCAGATGCCTTGTCCAAACCAAAATGGAGAGATGCTATGATGACTGAACTAGATGCTTTGCATAAGAACAATACTTGGGAAATTGTGGATTTGCCTGAGGGAAAGGAACCGGTTGGCTGCAAGTGGGTGCTCACTATTAAGTGTCATTTTGATGGTACTGTTGAGAGATATAAGGCTCGTTTGGTTGTAGCCATCATTCTGATGGCTGTAAGTGGGTGTTCACTATTAAGTATCATTTTGATGGTACTTAGATATATGGTATTGACTACTTAGAAACTTTTGCCCCAGTAGCCAAGATGACTTCAGTTTGAGTTTTGCTATCTTTAGCTACTACTTTTGACTAGCCTCTTCATCAATTTGATGTAAAGAATGCCTTTTTGAATGGGGACCTAAATGAAGAGGTCTATATGTCTTTACCTCTAGGGGTATATGGGAAGGAGATGCAAGGAAAGGTCTGTAAACTGAAGAAGTTTGTTTATGGCCTTAAGCAGTCTCCTAGTGCCCGGTTTGACAAATTTCAGGCTGCTCTTGTTGCTTTTGGGTACACACAGACTCAGTCGGATCTTACTTTGTTTGTTAAAATGAGAGATTCCTTAGTGTCCCTCCTGATTGTCTATGTTGATGATATTGTGGTTATAGGAAATGATACTCGGGAAGTTGTTCATCTCAAGAGTTTTCTTAACACTAAGTTTGAAATTAAAGACTTGGGAGAACTCAGATATTTCTTGGGAATTGAAGTTGCCAGATCTATGGATGGCATCTTCATTTCTCAATGGAAGTATGTTCTTGATCTCCTTGCAGAGATTGGGAAGTTGGGGGCTCGATCTGCTTCTACTCCTATTGACCTAAATCATAAGTTGCCAGTGACTGAAGGTGAATTGTTGCCTGATAAGGGGGTGTTTCGGAGACTGGTGGGGAAGTTACTTTACCTTTGCATGACTCGGCTAGATATTTCCTATACAGTTAGTGTAATCTGCTAGTTTATGCATTCTCCCAGAGATGCACATTTAGCAGCTCCTGAGAGAGTTCTGTGCTATCTAAAAGGGACTCCAGGGAAAGGTATCTTGTTTGCTAAGCATGGACACATGAAGCTAGAAGCATACACTGATGTTGACTGGGCTGGATGTATTGATAATAGGTCTACTTCAGGTTACTGTGCTTTGGTAGCAAGGAACATTGTATCATGGAGGAGTAAGAAGCAGTCTGTAGTGGCAAGATTTTCAACTGAAGCGGAATACAGGGCAATGGCACATGGAGTTTCTGAACTTTTGTGGTTGAGATCACTTTTAGATGAATTGGGTATAGACTGTGAGAAGCCAATGATGTTATATTGTGACAACCAGGCTGCTATCAACATTGCACACAATCCTGTTCAACATGACAGAACTAAACACATTGAGGTTGGCAGGCATTTTATACGATAGAGAGTTGCCTTAGGAGAAGTCTACCTACCATCTGTTGCTTCTGAAGAACAGTTGGTTGATGTTTTGACAAAAGGTGTTCCTAAAGGAACGCTGGTTCATTATATAAGCAAGTTGGGCATGATGGATATCTATGGTCAGCTTGAGGGGGAGTGTAGAGAGACTGGGCCGAATGGGCCCTAGCCCATTAGTGTCTTTTTTATTAGTTCTTTCATGTTATGTTTTCTTATTGGGCCTTTAGCTCTTATTTATGTCTTCTAAGTTTAGTGCTAATGTGGACACCTACTTAAGGGCCTCCTTGTAATTTATGTAACTTAAGCAAGTTTAATAAAAGATTAGAGTAGGGGAAAGAGGAGATATTCAAACTCCTCTTTTCTTTCTCCTTTCTTCTCCAATCTTCCTCCTTCTTCTCTGATTTCTTTTGCTTTATTTTGAAATATTCTACTGATTTTATTGGTTTGAATCACATCTACAACCATCAGAGGAAAATGTTAGAATGTGACCTTCATCAACTAGTTGACCAACTGAAATAAGTTTAGCAGAAAGGTTAGGGACAAGGAAAGTCTTGGCAAGGGACAAGGAGTTTGAAGGTAAGAGTTTGAGACACAAATCATCACTCCCAATAATGTTAAGTTTCTCATCATCAGCAATGACAATATGTTTATGGTTGGCCTTTGATGGTTCAAGGTAGGCTCTAGTCATATGATTTGTAGCACTAGAATCAATTACCCAAACTTGAGAGGGAGAAGAACAGCAACTAGAGAACTCACCAGATAGACCAATAATAGAAAAGGCAGATGAGATAGCATGGGATACTAGTTGTCATATCTCTTCCTTATTCATGGAAGCAGAGGATTCTCCCTTGGCAGTAAAGGAATTGGTCATTTGTCCCTTGGACACCTAATAAGCCCATGGCTGATTCTACTTCATAGTGCCCTTGGATGGACGAATTGGGCAATTTGGAATGATATGACCATGCCGTTTGCAATAGGTGCATACATTCTTCTTCTTGTAGTGTGAAGCTATATGTCCAAACCCCTTATACTCATAACATTGAGTTTTAGAGGGATCCTTCCCACCAAATTTCTTACTCCCATGTGCAATAAAAACGGTATCAACCCCTGAATCAAGTTGCTTTCCCTCTATGTTTGTAGCAGTCATGTGTCTATTCTCCTCCCTCAACAACTCTCCCATCATAGAGTCTAAATATGGAAGAGTTCCTCTACTCAAAATATTTGACCTGATTATTTAATATTCAGGTCTTAGCCTCATAAGGAATTGATTCACCTTTCTACTCCCAAAATGCTTTTGCAGATACTTGACACACTCTGTGGGATCCGATGGTTCAGTGTGAATCAGTTCATACTCTGCCCATAGATCAATGAAGCCTGCATAGTATTCTTGTATTCTTTTGTCTCCCTGGCAGTAGGCAAAGATTTCAGATTCAATCTGATGTTGCCGAGACATATTGGGTTGATGGCAAACTTTCTTCAAATAAGAATACATCTCATGGGCTGTTCTCAGTCTTCTCATAGGAGCAGAAATATGAGGCGCAATGGAACTTAGAATCCAAGAAACTAATTTTCCATTGTCTAGCTTCCATTGTGCTAAGGCTTTGCTGTCCGCTTCATTGGGTTTGCAGACAGTGCCATTCAAGTAGCCTTCAAGTCCCTTGCCATCAACGAAGAAATCGAAATGGAACTTCCACATACTGTAGTTGGTTCCATCAAATTTTGTAGGTATAATATCTACTTTTTCAGCCATCAAAAATAAATAAAGGCAACCCAGGGAGAAAAGTAGCAGCACTGATATTTGTAGTTTAGGGTTGTTAACCACTTCACTTAATTCAACAACAGTTTAAGTACTAAAAGGTAGCATTGCATCAACTGATCACAGAGCTTTCTCAGAGAAAAAGGACTTAATATCAAGGTTGCAGCAAGCAATGCAAACAAACAGCAACAAAATCTGGTCTAGAAGAGAAATATGATCGAATATCTTTAATACAGATATGCCACTCTGTAGAGGAATCAAAATCCTCCAAGAAAGTATCCAGCACAACACCAACCAGATTGTGTGTTGTGTTGACAATCCAACATGAGTGTTCCATGACTGTTAAACCGAGGAGAGGATTAAATACCCTCCAATACTGAATACAAACTCCTACCAAGTAACCGAAGGGTAAAGATACCCTAAGATAGCACAAAGAATACGAGGGTTCTAAGTAAATGGCAATCAATTGAGAAGACAGAGGGATTCACCAACCTGATGTGGGGAGTTTTCAAGATAGGGTATTACTTTGTTAAGTTCAGATCATTTTGTTGTTTCTTACACTTCCAAGAGATGAGAGAATCACCCATGAAGACACACCACCCAGTAGTGGATCGGCAAGTGTCAAAACAACCAACCCAATCTGCATCAGCATAAACTCTCAACTGTATGGGTGATGAGGAAGAGAAAAACAGTCCTTGAGAAGTTGTGTCTCTAACATAACGGATGATGCGGCAAACAACAGTCATATGAGGTTGATGAGGGGCAGAAACAAACTGACTAATGACCTAAACAACATGTGAAATATCAGGCCGAGTCATAGTGAGATAGATCAGAGATCCAACAAGCTAACGATACAAAGTAGCATCAGGAAGAACTAGGCCTTCAGATTTAGACAACTTGACATTCAGCTCCAAAGGGGTATCAACGTGTTTCTCATCAATAATTCCAACTAGTTTGACGAGATCAGAGGCATATTTTTGTTGACAAATGAAATACCCTCGACTGCTATGATGGACTTCCAAACCCAAGAAATAAGTAAGAGGGCCCAAGTCCTTCATGTGAAAGGAGTTATGAATGATGCAAGGACTTCAACTCACTAATGCCATCATAATCATCTTTAGTTAAAAGCATGTCATCAACAACAACAGTATAATAGTAATACCCTGGGGCCTTTTCCTAACAAAGAGAGAGTAGAGGAACTCTGGTTATATCCAGCTGCAACAACATCTCGAAAGCACTCAAACCAAGCCCTGGCTGCCTGCTTCAGACCATATAGGGATTCTTTAGGCGATAGACACGAGAGGAATCACTGCAATATCCAAGTGAAGGCTTCATGAAGATTGTCTCCTTCAGTTGACCATGAAGAAAAGCATTCTTCACGTCTAATTGGTAGATAGTCCAGGAATGAACAGCAGATAAGGCTAGAAGAACACAAACTCTAGTGATCTTAGGAACTGGGGCAAATGTTTCTTCATAATCAATCCCATATTCCTGACTGTATCCTTGGGCAACTAATTGAGCCTTATATCGATCAAGGGAACCATTTGATTTTAGTTTGATCGTGTAGACCCAACGACTTCCAATAATAGAAGCATCTGGAGGAACAGGCATAAGATCCCAAGTATCATTCTCATGGAGGGCTTGAATTTCGACACCCATGGCTTCTTTCCAATGAGGATTTCTAATGGCTTGATGATAAGAACTAGGAATATCTGTGGAAGAAATTACAACAAAAAAGGAGCTATGGCTTCAAGGAAAACCATAGCGGTTAGGAGGTTGAGAAATACGAGTAGAGCGACGAAACAGAATGGAACTACCATCTAAAACCAGAGGATCTTGGGGCGAAATGTCACTTATAGAAGGTGTAGGAGGTGGATGCTCTTGACCGGGTGGAAGGGGGGTTGTAGGCGCAGGATCTAGGACACGTGGCTGCTTGCGAGTGAAGACGAGAAGATCTTTCTCAATAGAGGAAGTAGGAGTGTTATCTGAATCAAAGTCCTACAAAACAGAGATAGGAGCAGACAATCTAGGAATTCCAGCAAAGAAGGAAATATGTTCAAGAAACACAACATTTTGTGAAATCCAAATACGACGAATAGCAAGGTCATAACACAAGAATCCTTTGTGGTCAGGGTTATATCCTACAAAATAGCAGACTAAGCAATTAATTTAGAACATTAACGAATAGGAAGATGTACAAAACAAAGACAACTAAAAACATGAAGATTGGAGAAGTCTGGGAGATAACCAAAAAGTTTTTGGAAGGGAGAAGTGTTGCCAAGAACAAAAGAAGGAAGATAGTTGATCAAAATCACAGTTGTGTTGGCTTCTTCTACCCAAAACGAAGTCGGAGTGTGAGATTCTTGTAGTAATGTCCGCACAACACTAAGGATATGTCCATTCTTACATTCAGCTACACCATTCTGTTGAGGAGTGTCTAGACAATTGCACTGAGATTGGATTCCATAACTCCTCAAGTAGGCTTGAAAGGCTCCATCTGTACACTCTCCCCTGAATCTGAACGGACGTTGCTCACATTACACTTGAAGCGAGTTTGCACTATAGTATGGAATAATTTAAACGTCACAAAGACTCTGATTTGTGTCGTAGAAAATAAATCCAAGTGTATATTGTACAATCATCTATAAACAATATGAAGTATTTGTATCCCAATCGTGAAGTAATAGAAGCAAACCAAACATCACTATGTATTATCTCAAAAGCTTTAGTGGCATGCTCAGAACTGTGAAGAGAAGGTAAAACATGATTTTTACTTAAGCAACAAGAAGTGCAAGAAACATCAAAAGAATGAACAGGAGGAATTTTATTCTTAATTAAACCAGAGTCAAACAAAAAGTTCAATTTTTGAGAATATGGATGACCTAATCATTTGTGCCATAAATGACAAACATTATTTCTATGACTCAACAAGGAACCAGACATATAGAAACCAAGATAAGCCGAGGATGCTGCTGATTGAGATTTCTCGAACTCCAGCGCAAACAGGCGGTAAAGCCTACGCCCCTTCCCTTTCACCTTCCTAGGGTACCGGTCATGTATCAAGCAACCATCATGAGAAAAGGTAAGAACATTCCTTCGTCAACAAGTTGGCCAATAGAAATTAGATTAGTAGTAAGGTTGAGCACTAAGAGGGTTTTTGAAAGAGGGAGGGACATAGTGGATGACTGTTTAAGGGATAAGTCATTACTACCAATAATGTCTAACTTTTCACCATTGGCAGTAACAATGTGTTTATGGTGAGTTTCAATAAACTCATTTGGTTGATTGAAATAGCCTCCCGTCATATGATTGGTGGCACCTGAATCTCTAATCCAAGCATGTGAAGGAGAAGAACAATATCCAGAGAACTTACAAGACAAGCCAATAGCAGAAAAAGTAGAGGAAATGGCAGAGGGTACCAATTGCCGAATCTTTTCTTCATCCATAGATCCAGTGGAATCACTTTTCACTAAAGAATTACCCTTAGTGGACACAATGTTAATTGCCATCTATTACCTGATAGGCCCGAGGTTGAGTCTTTTTCTGAGAACCCTTAGTTGGTCGGATTGGACAATCTGGAATGATGTGACCATGTTGCTTGCAATAGGTGAACACATTCTTCTTGTTACAGTGAGAGGCAATATGTCCAAAACCCTTACACTCATAACACTAGGTTTTGGAGAAGTCCTCGGAGGTTGACGTCTTACCTCAATGAGCAACAAAAGCTGTTTCAGCCCCAATTTCAGTCATCTTTCCCTCAAATCCAGCTCCAGTGAGAAGCCTAGTCTCTTCCCTCAGTAACTCCCCCAAAACAGAATCCAAATCTGGAAGTATTCTTTAGCTCAGAATATTTGACCCGATTATCTCATATTCAGGTCTAAGCTTCATAAAAGACTGATTTGCTTTCCTCTTCTCAAAATGTTTCTAGAGATATCTCACACATTCTGCTGAGTCCGAGGGATCAATATGGAAAATTTCATATTCAGCCAACAAATCAAGAAAGCTTGCATAGTATTCTTGTCCTTCTATCTCCTTGATAGTAAGCAAATATCTCTGATTCTATTTGATACTGTTTAGACATATTGGACTATTGATAAAATTTCTTCAAACAATAATACATTTCATAGGCTGTTTTCATTCTCCTTATAGGTACAAAAATATGAGAATCAATTGAGCTGAGAATCTAGGAAACAATCTTGTCGTTATCTAGTTTCCAATGTTGTAAGGCTTTGGCCTCGGCCTCAGCTGGTCCAGTGACAGTCCCATTCAGGTGTCCTTCCAAACCTTTTCCTTCAACATAAAAATCAAGTGGAACTTCCACATTTCATAATTTTGTCCATTCAGTTTCATAGGAATAATATCCCCTCTGTATGAAACTATTACAGCATAAAACAACAAAAAAAGGGTTTGGCAATAGTCCAAATACTATTCTGAATAGCAATCTACTTCTGCCCAAGAGGACGAAAGGGTGAACCAGTACTACAGCAATCCAGAGAAGTCCATAGCAGGGTCTGAACAACTTTAGGAAACAAAAAAATGTTGACACTCCCGGAAAGGTATGTTTCAGGACTGTCGAACCAAAGAGGGGACCAAAAGCCCTTCAAAAAGGAGATGGAAAAGAGATCCAAGTGACTGGAGGGCAAGAGGGGCCTAGGGCGACACCAGATCTAGAGTTATAGGCTGATTGGATCAGTCGAAAGAGAGAAAAGTGTGAAGAACCAACCTGTCAGGCGTCTTTTTTCAGAAGAAAGGAGGGTTTTTGTGCTGATCAAAACAACCCTCAAGTAGATCCAGATCAGAATCCGAACAGTATTGATGGAAGCCTTGTAAAGCACTCTTCAATCTTGTGTAGAAACCAAAACTCCCAGGCTGATACAGATGACCTGCTCTGATACCATGTGAGCAGAACTGAGAACAAGAGAGAGGAGATTCAGGGGTGTCAAGAATAGTCGACCCCCACCCCAAAGAGCCCCTTTTATATTAAAAGATATGTACAGTTACAAGAATGTCCTTATAGGGCTGAAAGATAAAAAGAACAAACAAAACAAATAAAATAATAAGAGTATTGTACAACAAGGACTATACTAATAATATACATCAAGATATATCTCCACATCCACCAATAGAATTCAGATGGGCAGCTTGAAGAGGAATGTAGCAGGTCTGTTGAAACTCCTCAATCTGAAGCAATTGCAGCCAAGGATTTAATGTTCAGAGCTTGGAGAATACCTGGGAATACACCAGTCCAAGGAAGGATGAAGAAAACTTCTGCTGCCCTAGAGAGAAGATCAGAACTCCTCCAAAACTTGTCCAATCTCAAAGAAAGTTTCTGAGTTAGGAGAACAGACCAGGGTGACACAACCAATCAAGTTTCTTTCCAAACAGAAGCTTTCCAAGAGAATTCTAGGAAGACCTCTCTTGTTGAAATCGCAGAACAGAGAGCAAGGATTAAGGTTGATCAGAACATCCCTATCTTCAGACAAAACACCCAGATATCGGTAGCCTTTGAGATGTCAAAGAGTGAGCATGAAGCAAGTACTGATTACAAAGCAGCCTGCTCTGATACCATGTCAAACAAGCAGTTTGTACCAGAGAAGAGAAGACAGATTTCTGGGGTGAAGAACTGAATAGTTCAGCTCAACCCCAAGAGCCTTAATATATAGATTAATGAAATAAGGATATTTACAGAAAAGCCCTTGCAGGGCTAAAGAGAAAATAACAACAAAATAAGAGATATAATACAACAGGGACTACACTAATATGGTTGATCAATGAGACTCTTCACAGTCCACCTTGTTTAGTGTGCTGCTCTCTGTTTCGGTGGTTGGTGAGCCTTCTATTTGTTCCAATAACAGTGTTGTAGAAGTACAGAACTTCTTTCTCAGTCTTTTCTTGAAAAATCAGCAGAAAAACATTGGATAATATGGCCACTGAGGATTCAACAACCTCTGGTATTCCGTCCCCTCAAGGAAACCTTAACGGGGGGATGGACAACACGAATTTTTCTGTGTCTATTACCCCATTTGATGGCCTGAACTATCTAGAATGGTCCAAAGGCATTAAACTATATATCACAGCTAGGGGGAAAGCTAGTTACGTAAATGGAAAGATTAAAGAACCAAAATCTGGTACAGCTGAACATGATAGATGGGACAAGAAAACAGCGTGGTTATGTCATGGCTTTTAGGTTCCATGCTGCCTCATGTAAAAGAAAAAATAGCTTGTGATATTTGGGAACAAGCCAAGGCAACCTACTCTGAACAAAGGCATTTTGCCAAGATTTACCAGCTCCAAGCAAAATCATTTACGTGTAAGCAAGGAGACCGTAGCCTATCTGCATACTATTCAGCCTTTACCTTTGTATGGAAGGAGTTGGACCATTATCAGACTATTGAGTTGAAGAATGACGAGGATGATAAAGCATACAAAAAACTTGTCTCCCAACAAAAGTGTTTTCTTTCTTGTTGGGGCTGAATCCCATTTATGAGCCACTTCGGGTGTGGATCTTGGGAAGTAGAGAACTTCCTTCAGTTGAGGAGTTATATGCCTTAACTCAATCTGAAGAGAGCAAAAAAAAAATCTAATGAATGTTTCTGAAGGGAAGTGGCTGGTTGCTCTAGCTGCAAGGGGGGAGGGGGGTAACACTAGAATTAAAAAGGAGAATCAAGAAAAAATGATGACAAGGACATGCTGTGGTGAACTCACTGCCAAAAGCCTAGACACACTCGAGAGACTTGTTGGGAGTTAGGGGGGAAGCCTAAATGGGCAACCAAGAATCAAGACACATCAAAGAAGCCTCCTCAGAAGAAATTTACCTCTGCAAATTTAGTTGTGCAAAATTCTCAATCAAATAATCTCACTGCTGGTACTTCCCAAGACCATCTTATTGGTTCAGACCCTAAGGACAGATGGATAGGTCAGCTTCTGCCCCTTTCACTTCATTTGCTTCTACATCAAGTAAAGATGCTTCTACATTCATGTGTGTACTTTTGTTCCAAAGTCCCCTTGGATCATTGACTCAGGGGCATCAAATCATATGACTGGTAAGTCAAATTTATTTCAGACCTACACTCTTCTCTCTGGGAGGGACAGCGAGATTTGCTGATGGGTCCCTCTCCACTATTGTTGGTCAAGGATCTATATCCCTTCCTGATGGCTTTGTTTTACCCCATGCCCTTCATGTTCCCAAACTCCCTTTAATTTGTTGTCCAATAGTAGTATTACTCAATTCTTAAATTGTTGTGTAACATTTTTTCCTCGTTCTTGTGTCTTCCAGGATTTAGCCTCGGGGAGGATGATTGGTAAAGGAGATATGGTTGATGGCCTCTACATTTGGAGAATAAAGTTGGTCCTACAACATCAACTCCTATGAGTCTTATGAGTCAGTCAGTGAGTCAGTCTACTAAGAGTCAAGTTTGGTTGTGGTTTGCAACCAAACTTTTTATCTGTGTCTATCACTAGATTGCAATGCCAAACATGCCAATTGAGTAAGCATTGTAGAACAACTTTTCCATCAAATAACACAATATTTGTTTTGCCTTTTCATGTTGTTTTTTTCTTATGTCTGGGGCCCTATGAACATACCTATTGAGGGTGGGTACAAGTATTTTATTAGCTTCATTGATGATTACTTTTGATACACTTGGATATATCCTATGCATTCTAGAGAAGAGGTACCCAGAATTGTGAAAGATTTACACTGCATGGTTTTTACTCAAATCCATATTGAAGTTAAAATTTTCCAATTGGATAATGCAAAGGAATACTTTCATCATGATCTAGCTGAATTTTTCTCATCTCATGGATCTCTTCATAAAAGCTCGTGTGCCAGAACACCACAATAGAATGGTGTTGCCAAAAGGAAGAACAACATCTTCTTGAAGTTGCTCATAGTATGATGCTACACATGAATGTTTCCAAACGATTCTAGGTTGATGGGGTGATGGTCGCGGCTTATATTATCAATTGTATGCCATCATGTCTCTTGCAATACAAGGCTCTACATCAGTTTTTTTTTCCTCAATCTCCTTTATTTTCTATTCCTTTACGTGTGTTTGGTTGTAAGTGCTTTGTTCATGACCTATCTCCAAACCAAGGTAAGTTGGATCCCAAGTCTATTCCATGCGTGTCTTTTTTTGGGTTATCCATTTTCCCAGAAGGGTTACAAATGCTTTAATCCTATCATGCACAAGTACTTTGTATCGATGGATGTGTCCTTTTTTGAGTCTTAACCCTTCTTTCAGGTCTCTCCTCAGGGGGAGAGGCAAGTTCCATAGGTTTCTCTCCCTTTTATTCCTAACTCTTCTCCATTTCGTGTTTTCTTGAGGTGTCGTAAGAGACAACTAAATTCAAAGGATGTGGAGCAACCAGAGACTATACATCTAGCATCATTTGACTCCTTAGAGGCAAATCAAAGTACCTTTGTTCCCCTTGACATTACTGAACCTATTGCTATTGATGATTCTACCAATGATCTCGATGTTCTAACTACTCATAGGAAGGGTGTTGGATCATGTACTACTAAGCACTCTATTACCCATTTCTTGTCCTATGGAAACATCTCACCCTCATTCCGTTCTTTCTTGACTGCAAAAGTGTTGCAGAAGCCTTATCTATACCTGAATGGATAGATGCAAAGAAGGAAGAAATTTGTGCTCTACATAGAAACAACACTTGGGAGTTCGATGGATCTTCTTGAAGGCAAGGAACCAGCGGGGTGCAAGCAAGTTTCAAAATATTGATACAGCCCAGTATCGGATTGTATCGGGGCTCGATCCCCTATTTATTTAGTTTTTTTTTAAACCTGGTTCAAAGGGGTCAGTTTAAGGTCCATCTACCCTCTAAACTGAGTTAAACCTTGAAACACCCCCTGTAGGCGTGTATGGGGAAGCCCCCGATATGATACGTATAAGCTGATATGGCCTGATACGTATCGAAATTTTGAACCTTGGGTGCAAGCGGGTATTCACCATGAAGCACAAAGTAGATGGGTTAGTTGAAAAAGGGTATGCACAGGTGTATGGGGTTGAATATGCAGAAACATTTGCCCCAGTTGTGAAAATGAATAGTATTTGGATTATGCTATCTTTGGTTGTTAACTTTGATTGGGAACTTCACTAACTGGACATTAAAATGCTTTCTTGAACGGGGATCTAGAATAAGTATACATGATTCAGCCTCCTGGGTTTGTAGCACATGGGTGTGAAGCGAAAGTCTATTAACTAAAAAAATCTTTATATGGTTTGAAGCAATCCCCAAGGGCTTGGTTCAACAGATTTCACTTGGGTCTTCAACAAATAGGGTTCATGTAGTTCTAGTCTGACCATACTTTTTTTGTCAAAAGGAACCAAAAGAATGTTGTAGTCTTGATTGTGCATGTTGATGACGTTGTGATTATAGGGAATTGGGACTCTTGAGATTCAGAGAGTCAAAGAATCCCTTGTTGTGCAGTTTGAAGTGAAAGATCTAGGACAACTACGTTATTTCTTTGGTATTAAAGTTGCCCGCTCTCAAAAGGGCATCTTTATGTCTCAAAGGAAATATATCCTAGATCTCTTACAAGACATAGGAAAGTTGGGAGAAAAGCCTGCAGATTCTCCTATTAATGAAAATTATCGACTTGGTGATTGTACTAGAGAACCAGTGATAGATGTCAAGAAGTTTCAAAGGTTTGTAGGAAGACTTCTTTACTTATTAATGACTCGGCCATATATAGCTTATGTTGTTGGTGTCCTTAGTTAGTTTATGCATGCTCCAAAAACCTCCCATTTTGAGGCAACTGAGAGAGTGCTCAAATATCTAAAGAAATATACAAGAACTTGGATATTATTCAAGAAATATGGTCATATGAAAGTGGAGGTCTACACAAATGCAGATTGGGTTGGAGCAGTTGATGATAGAAAATCAACTAGAGGATATTGTACCTTTGTTGGTGGAAATTTGGTCACTTGGAGGAGCAAAAAACAAAGTGTAGTGGCCAGATTAGTGCTAAGGCCAAGTATAGGGCATGGCGCATGGAGTTGCTAAATTGCTTTGGGTAAAGAATTTGATTGGAGAGTTGGGTATTTCCATTGATGGTCCAATGTCTCTCTACTATGAGAACAAGGTTGCCATTAATATTTGCAGCCAACCTAGTTCTTCATGACAGGACCAAGCATATTGAAGTTGAGAAGTATTTCTTAAGGGAAAAACTTGAAAAGGGAGAAGTTTGTACCTTTACATCAGTTCCAAGGAACAATTAGCTGATGTCCTTACAAAGGGTCTTCACTATTTGTGGCATAATGAGTTGTGTGACAAGTTGGGCATGATTGACATATATGCTCCAACTTGAGGGGGAGTGTCGCCAACTACATACTTTTGAATAGAACTTTTCTCCCTCTCGTCTTCTTCTTTCCTTTCTCCCTTCTCTCTTTCGTCTTCTTCTTTCCTTTCCCCCTTCTCTCTTCCCTCCTATTTTTGTTTTTGCTTCTTGTTGGACTACACCCACTACTACTACAGATGACATCCCTACTAGCACCATTGAGCCTTAGCCTCAGATGATCTTGAACTTTCTATTGTAGTTCGCAAAGGAAAGCACCATTGCACCTCATCTACTATCCATTGTATGTCCCTGTTTCTTTCTTATGACCATCTTTCATCATTATATATATCCTTTTTGGCTTCCATTGTTGCTATACCCATTAGCAGATCAATATAAGAAGCCCTGGTGGTGCTTGAGTGGAAGGAAGCAATGAAAGTTGAGATGGATGCTCTTGTAAAAAGTGATACTTGGGAATTAGTGGATCAACCTAGAGGGAAGAAAACCTGTTGGATGCAGATGGATATTCATAGTAAAATACAACGTAGATGGTTCAATTGAAAGATACAATGCTTGACTAGTTGCTAAGGGGTACACATGGGCTTATGGTATTGATTACTTGGAAACCTGCACCAATTGCCAAAATGAACACCATAAGAGTTTTGTTGTCACTTGCTGCAAATTTTTCAGGGTTGTTCCAAGTGGATGTTAAAAATTTCTAAATGGTGACATGTAGGAGGAGGTGCATATAGAGTTGCCTCTTTTTTTTTATGATATAGATGCTGGTAAGAAAGTTTGTCGGTTGAAGAAAACATGATCTGAAGCAATCTCCAAGAGCATGGTTTGATAGATTTAGACTTGCCTTGGGAAAAATTGGGTACATACAGGCTTAGTCTAGTCACACTCTTTTTATCAAGAAAGTAGGTTTTGCCTTGACTCTCTTGGTTGTGTATGTTGATTATATTGTAGTAGTAGGAACTCGGGGAATGATATTGATGAGATTAATTCTCTTAAGCAGTTACTCAATCAAGAGTTTGAAGTGAAGGATCTAGGTGAGTTGGGGTGTTTCTTGGGAATTGAAGTGGCTAGGTCCAAGCATGGTATTTTCATCTCCTGGAGGAAATATGTCCTTAATCTTTTAGAGGAAACTAGAAAATTGGGGGTTAAACCTATAGACACACCCATTGAGCAAAATCATAAGATAAATGCAAAAGAGGGTGGGCCTCTTGATGATAAAGGCATGTATCAACGGCTGGTGGGAAACCTTCTCTATCTTTGCCTGACACATCCTGATGTTTCTAATGCAATTAGTATATGCACTCTCCTAGGACAACCCATCTTCCTATTGTTGAAAGAATACTAGCCTACTTGATGAGGTGTCCAAGCCAAGGTATATTCTTCAAGAATAATGGTCATATAAAGATAGGAGTGTACATTGATGTAGAATGGGCAAGGTGTGATAGGAGATCCACTTTAGGGTACTGTGCTCTTGTTGGAGGAAATCTTGTTTCTTGGAGGAGTAAGAAACAAAATGTTATTGCTCGCTCTAGTGCTGAAGCAGAGTATGTGTCTATGTCAAATGGTGTGGCTGAAGTGTTATGGCTGAGATCCCTACTTGGAGAATTGGGCATTGAGTATGAAAGACCCTTGGTGTTGTATTGTGATAACCAAGCTGCCATTAACATTGCTCATGACCCAATACATCATGATAGAACAAAACATATTGAAGCAAATCGATATTTCATCAAAGAGAGGGAGAGAGAGAGAGAGAGAGAGAGAGAGAGAGAGAGAGAGAGTTGATTCTTAGGAAGTGTCTTCCTTATGTAGCTTCTGATATGCAACTTGCTGATCTCTTCACCAAAGCAGTCAAACAAAGTCAAGCTAGATAAAGATTTACGCAAGTTGGGAATGATGAATATCTATCCCAAATTGAGGGGGATTGTAGAGATACAACTAATTAGTTTGTGGTCCATTGGTTTATTATTATTGTTGTTTTGTTGTCAGTCATTATTAGTCTTTTCTTTCTTTCATATTGGTGGCAGGGGTATTCCTGTCAATGTATATCTCTTTTATTTGATTAATATAAATAGCAGCCAATGGGGCGGTAGGACATTTAGATCCTGCACCCCTTTTCTCATTCTTTTCGTCTCTCTTCTTCTTCTTCTTCTTCTTCTTCTTCTCTGATTTCTTTCTTCTTTTTCTCCTTTTCTTTTCTGTTTTCTTGCTAAAACAGGTCTGATTACTATTGGTTACGACCAACAGCTTAAGTTTAGGTCTAGATGGAATTTGTAATGTTCTTTCATTTTATTTTCTTGTGTCTTTGATGTCAATGTAATAGAGTTTTGTATTTGGTATTGTTGCCACTGTAACTGATAATATTTATTTGTCATCTCTCACAAATCTCTAATCCCTTCTGTTACAGTTGACAGATTTTGGGCTCTCAAAGGTTGGTCTTATTAACAGCACAGATGATCTATCAGGTCCAGCAGTTGGTGGCAGTGCTCTTCTAGGAGATGAACCAAAATATGCTGAACAGCATACACCTAAATGGGAACAGCGCCAAAAGCATTCAGCTGTTGGCACTCCTGATTATCTGGCACCTGAGATACTTTTAGGAATGGGACATGGTTTGTATTCTTATATTAACCTGAAGTAACATATACCGTATAAACCAGTAAGCTTATTAAGCTTATTCTTTTTTATTTTTTCCCTTTTGATTTTTAGTTTCTTGTGCTATTCTATTTCTAGGTACAACAGCAGATTGGTGGTCTGTGGGTGTTATTCTTTTTGAGTTGCTTGTTGGTATCCCGCCATTCAACGCACAACATCCACAGGTAGTCATCTGATATTGACAACATATAGACTTTTCCAAATGCTTCTAAAAAGCATTTAAGATGCTCCTTTTCATGTTTCCGACTTGGCAATTGAATTTTTCTGAGATTCATTTTGGGGGTTTTGGTGTCTTGATTGGGTATTTGAGGGGCATCAGGCTGGTTTGATTTTCTGGGTTCTTTTTGTCATTTTTTGTTTTGTATTCTATTGTTATGTGTAAGGGGCTTTCGTTAACTGGGACTTATTTAGTTTGGTTCTGGATTTTGTTGATTTGGGATTGTTTTTGTCTCCTTGGGGTTCTTTTCAGGTTGGTCTTCCTCTTCAGGTGATTGCTCATCACCTTCCTTGTACCATCTTTTTTGGTTCAATAAAAATTTCTCTTCTATCTTCAAAAAAAATTGAAATTTTCCGAGCTTCTTGTTTTCAGTTGTGTGTATGTGATCACAAAATGCATACCATTTTTAATCCTAGAACTTCTATTGGAGGGATTAAATTAATCAACCAAATACGTTGGCAATTCAATTACTATTCTTCATCCAATGATTTCCTTTTAAACCTGCAAGGGTGCAACATATGTACCGTATCATCTATTTTGCACTTAACAAGATCTTTGTGAAATATTCATCAATATTGTTTTTTTCCTTTTTCATAACGTAGGAAGTTAGTAACAAATTTGTTCTTGAAGCATTTATGAGGAAATCAGTGCATTTCAAATTTTGTACCATTTCATTTTTATAGACATACAGAGCCAACACTCTTTACTAATGGTTTGTTATTTATTGCAGCAAATTTTTGATAATATAATGAACAGAGATATACCCTGGCCACAAGTACCCGAGGAAATGAGTTATGAAGCATATGATCTGATTGATAAGTAAGTTCCTAAAATATTGATAGGAAATCACCTTAGACCAGTGATTTTTTAAAGAATCTCAATGATTCATTATGCACGTATTTTTTTTTTGATAGTAAAGAAAAATTTTATTAAAAGAAAAATGAAGAAACAAAGCAAGGTGACTAGGGCTGTAATTGGATCAGACTCGAATCGGATGCAGCAAAATCCACATATGATCCGATTACTAAGAACGTACATCCGAATATGATCAGATGTAAAGACTCGGATTCAAATTTGAATCCTAACAGACTCGGATCGTATGCAGATTTAATCCAACTCCACTATAAATTTATGAAAATACCAGAAAAATAAAAAATTTATTTACTTTTCAACATTTGTATATAATAAATTAATATAAATATAACATATTAAGTTTATTATATATAAAATCATATATAATATAATATATAGAATATACTTTTATAATTTTAAATGTAATTATATAAAATTTATATATTAAAATTAATAAATATTGTAAAATAATTGGATTCGGGTTTTAATTGGATCGAATGGGGTCAAATCCGAATCCGATCTGATTACATAAATACATCATCCAAATCCGAGATAATCGGAATGGATGTCAGGTCAGCCTCGAATTTTTGGGTATCATTGACAGGCCTAAAGGTGACAAGATATTGCAAGGGGAGAAAAGGAAGAAAATAAAACCCTTACATAATAGCACCCCTTCATATCTAGCAAGATAAAAAGACCCTATATCTAAACCATAGTTGTCAAGGCGTCGCCTAGGCGACTAGGCATCCTTGGCTGGCCACCTCGCCCAAACGCCTTGACTTTTAGGAACTAGGCGCCCGCCTAGGCGACAAAAATGACAAGGTGGGCGCCTTTTATAATATCATTTATATTGTTGTATCTTATTAATGTATGTGTTAATACATTTTGTTATATATAGCATATATATCAATTATACTTTGTTTTAATGTTTTACTATTGAAATTTAAAAGATCAAAGGGTTTTAAGAAGAGAAAAAGAAAGAAAGAAAGAAAGAAAGAAAAGAAAGAGGAAAGAAAGAATAGAATAGTAAAGTTCTTTTTTTCTATTCTCTCTCTCTCTGTAATTAAATAAAATAGAAACTCCATCCTTGTTTTTTTCTATTTTACTTTCCATCTTGAATATTTATCATATAAAGTTAATAACCTTCTTTAGCTGCTAATTAATATGAATTTGCTCTATTAAATACTTATTATAGTAGTATTATTTTTGAAAATAATGAAATTAATATATGCAAAAGATTTTCATCTTTTAGATGTGTTGATTTGCCACATTTTTAGAGGAAATTTAATGTTCTTAATAAAGAGAATTGCTATTTTTTCAATTAACATACATGCTGAATGGTATATAAAACTAGGAAACTAGCCAAAAGTCAGTTTTTTTTATATTATAAAATTTTTATCGCCTAGGTGACTAGGCGCCCCAGTGTCGCCCAGAATCGCCTAGACACTTTGAAAACTATGATCTAAAACTAAAATGCCAATCAATAAACTTCTTGCCAACTCCCAACAACAAATCAGTAGAAACTGCTTTCCAAAAATTGCACTTCACAACTAGCTTCTATATTTTCTCTCGATAGGTCTCACAACTAACTTCTATCCTTCTTTATAATAAATCTTATCCTCTGATATGACCCTCATCCTAATGATATAGCTATCCTTTCGCCTTATTAATCTTCTTCTTCCTAGAACATCCATATTCCTTCCTTCTTCCCTCAATCTCACTTAGATTTTAAGGTGACATTTGGTTTGTTAATAATTCTATGGTAAGTTACTTACCAAGAAGTAACTTATCACATAAGTTACCTATAATCAGCCATATTTTTTTTGCATCACCTAATTTACTTAAACTTATCAAAGTTGTTTTATAGATGGAAAGACAAAGTGTTTTACTTTTCTACTGATGGTCAGTGAATATCAGTAGAAAAGTTATGTGGCGAACAAAGTACCTCCAGGTGATTTTGTTCTCTCTCTCTCTCTTCCTTTTTCAATTCCCACAACCACATCTGAGGCCCTTTGGCCAATGCATTCCTACCATTTTCACCTCTCCTTACCCCCACTTCCATCATGGAAAACCCTACCACTCTTCTTATCCCATAGTCCTCTATTCTCATCCCAGCACACCTTGATCCCTATAGACCTCTTTCTTTTTCTTATCACTCCCCCTCGACTTCTTATGGCAATCCCATAGTATTCTAGTCCCATCTCAACTTCCCAATATAACCTCAATAATCCTTTTCTCCGTTTTGTACCTCCTTCCTTAAAGTATCCTCTAAACCGTTGCACTGGATTTGAAGATGAAGGGAGAAAGAGGGAAAAAACCCCTGCTGTATCAGTCATAGGTGTGTCCCTTGATGATGTAGGACCAGCTCAGTTCTAGTCCTTAGAGAATGTTGAATGGTCTTCTTGATCAGAGTTTTATGGCTGTCAATGGCTGTAATGGCTTCTTGAAGGAATAAGAGAGAAAATAGGGAGAGAAAGAAGAGAGAAAATACCTGGAATCACTCACAGGGTGCCTAGAATCACTATAGGGCATGGGAATCACTCACCATAGCTAGCATAAGCTGAAGAAAACTCAATATGATTCATTGCCTTTGTGTAAAACGTCCATACATATTTATAGACTCTAAACTCATAATAATCCTAGGAGTCAAACTGTTAGACTCATAATAGTCTTAGGAGTCAAACTGTTAGACTCAATAATCCTAGTAGGATTCAAACTAAGCTGTTATATCCTAATTCAATTCAAAGAAGACTCAATAACTCTAATCCTACTTATGCAATGACTCTGAAATTTTAAGCATAAGCAAACTATAACTAGACAATTTAAACCCTATCATTGGACCCTACAGAAAATTGCAAAAATGACAAAAATACCCCTACTATCCTAAATACAGAAATACATAAAATATCATAATATTCCAAGTTTGACTCTTCAGCTCCTGCATCACTTGATCCCAATCTGGAGAAGAAAACAAGAAGAAATATGGAGGAAGAAGAGAGAAGAGAGAAAAGAGAGAGAAGAAAGGAGAAAGATTTGAGAACAGCAACAGTCCGGTGGCGCCAGATTTTATTAGTATATATAGTGCGACAATAATAAAAAGGCAAAAAGACATTACTGTCCTTGTGGCACATATAGTACAAAATGCTAACTATTCTAACAAATACTATCTAATAAATGATTTCTTTTGACAATAATTAAATGCACTTTTACTAATTAGAAAACAGGTGTGCAACTTATGGAAAAAGAAATCGCCACATGTGAAGACCACTATTTTGTACCAATTCAAGTGGTTTTGGGAATATTGTTGCATGTTTCTAGAAGTATAAAAGAATGGAAGAAGACAAGAATCTTCACTTGGCTAGCTTTCTAAACTGATGAATGGGGTTGGCAAATTTGAAATTAGTAGAGAACCTTCTCCCTCTATGCTAACTAGAAATCTTCAGGCTTTATCAAATGCTTGTATTTTCTAATCTATTGTAAGAACTATGGAGGGCTGGAGTATTGAGCAGAAGTTAACCAGTAACTTGGGACTAGGTGGAGGTACCAATGATTCTTTTGGACTTGGGATTATTACCACAGATAAATTAGATGTTACAACTTGTCAGAAGTTGGTGGAGAAGAATGGAGTCTTTGAGTTCTTGGTTGGACTAAACCTTGGATTTGATATTGCCGGCAACCATCCTTCCCAGAAAGAGTCGACTCTTTCTTAAGCTCATGCCTTTGTGTCTAGAGAGGAGAGTAGGAGGAATGTTATGTTGAGACAATCTGGGATTGACCAATCAGCTATGGCTAGTACAATCAAGCCTAAGTCAAATAAAGACATGGGGAGTAGTGAGATCAGGAGGGAGGATAGGAAAGATTTTGGTGTGTAACTATTGCAAGAAGCCTAAGCATACCAAAGACACTTGTTGAAAGCTCCATCCACATCTCATACCAGCTTGGGTAAAGAACAAGAAGGGAAATGCAAATGTGGCAAGTACTAGAGACTCTTCGAGACCTCTTACCTAAGCCGGCTTGGAGTCCATTGCAATGGCAACAGTCAAAACTGAATTGGAGAAGTATAGACAGCTTATGAGTAAGAAAGATTTGGTTAGTTCTAGTTCTTCAAGTGGGCAACAAAGTGCAGGAAATCCAAAAGCCAATCACACTACTTCCTTTGCTCATACAGGTAGTTCATATGCAGTTGCAAATTATGCATCCACCTCGAGTAAGGAGGGACCTCATTGGATTATAGACTCAAGAGCATTTGAGCACATGACCAATATGTTTACCCTTTTCAATTCATACTAATCTTCTTTCTGTGAGTGGCTTGACAAAGAATTTGAACTATTCAGTGACTTTCATTCCTGGTAATTGTGTTTTGTAGGATCTGGAGTAAAATTAGGATGATTGGGAGTGGTCATGAGGAGAGTGGTGTCTACCTTCTAGATGAGCTTCCGAGACATCAGAGCCACCATGTTAGTAGCAGTAGTAATGGGTTAGAGTTAGCAAGTTAGATTATGCTCTGGCATAGTCGTTTAGGTCATCTTTCTTTTAGTTCATTAAAATGTTTGTTTCCAAAATTATTTGAGCTTGTTTAGTTATCTAGTCTGGAGTGTGAAAGTTGTCAGTTGGGAAAGCATTGTAAACATTCTTTTAAACCAAGTAATAAAATAAGTATTTCTTCTTTTAATATTGTTTACATTGATGTATGAGGACCTTATTATATTTCTTCCATGGGGGGTTACTACTATTTTCTTTTGTTTGTGGATGATTACCCTCAATATTCTTGGATATATTTGATGAGATCACATTATGAGGTATCTATTTTGGTGCGGAAATTCTACCAAATGGTTCTCATACAGTTTGGAGTGAGGGAGATTGATGGTTCTCATCATTCTACCAGATGGTTCTTATACTGGTTGTCTTATAGGGGATGGTTTGAGGGAATTTGATGCACTCAAGAAGTCACTACAGCAAGAATTTGAGATTAAGGATCTAGGTAAACTAAAATATTTCTCAGGGATTGAGGTTGCAAAATCTAAGCATGGGATATTCATCTCTCAGAGGAAGTATGTATTGGACCTACTGCAGGAAACTAGGAGTTAAACCAACTGATACTCTTTTTGATCCATACCACAGGATTAATGCTCTGGATGGTGAGTTGGTTAAGAAGGTGGGGAGATATTAAAGGATGGTAGGTCGGCTACTATACTTGTGCATGACACGCCTAGACATTTCCTATGTTGTGAGTGTTGTGGGTCAATATATGCATACTCCTTAGGTTCAACATTGGGAAGCTATTGATAGGATACTTGCATACCTAAAGAAACATCCTAGAAGAGGAATTTTATTTACAAACCATGAGAATTTGAAATTGGAGTCCTATACAAATGCAGATTAGGCAGGTTGTCTAGATGACAGGAGATCTACATCAGGGGTATGTACCTTTGTGGGGGAAATTTGGTTTCATAGAAAAGTAAAAAACAACCAGTGGTGGCAAGATCAAGTGTAGAAGCCGAATATAGATCTATGGCCCATGGTGTCTCAAAATTACTTTAGGTTAGATCCTTGCTGAGTGAAATTGGGATAGATGCAAAGGAGCCCATGATGTTATATTATGACAACCCAACTGCAACCAATATTGCCCACGATCCAGTTCAGTATGTCAAGACAAAGCGTATACCCGGCACACGATACGCTACGACTGAAGGTGTATCTTGCCATTCATGTGTATCGAAGCGTATCAGGTCGATACAAGCGCATATTGCCTTGTATCGGTGCATACCGGTCCGATACCATGCGATACGGACTGATAGGCGCGAGCTTGTTTATTAAAAGTTAAAGACAAATGCATGACTCGAACCTATGTCTCCCTAGATGGCAAGCGCCTTTATCTTAAGGCAACTCCTAAACCATTAAGGCAACTTCGTACTTGTGTAAATATTTAAAATAAAATAACTTTTATTACATATAGCATCTATATAGTACATGTAATTCAAATAAATATTATATTTATGTTCAATAATTTTAACCAAAAATTATAAAGAACAATATTCAAAATTGATATTATATAAACCAATGGAATACATAATCTATCAAATCTACATTAAAATCAAAAGATGATTTTAATCTCAAGAAATTTATGCAAATAAAATAATTATTTTAATACTTAAAAATTAATATATATATATATATGTATTAAATTATTAATTCATTAATATTTTAATTTACATTACCTTAAATAACAACATATTAAGTATTTACAAAAATAAAAAATGTTTAGAAAATATTTGAGTATAATATTAAATAGAATCTACCAATTCTACTAATCAACATTTAAACAAAAAATGATTTTTAATTTTAGAAAAAACCATAGAAACAAAACTATCAACAATGTAATAGTTATATTAGTAATTAAAAATTTGCATATATATATATGTGCATATATGTATCTTAGAAATTTTAACAGATTTGATATATTTTAAATTGAAATTATATTTTTTATAAATTATTAATTGATATTTTAGTTTACATTTGAGAATTTAATATTTAGTTGACATTTTTGTTAATGTAAAAAATTAAAAATAGTAAAATAGAAAATAATTGATATAATAATTAAAATATAATATGTGCATTTTTTATGTGTCTTGGATTCTTAATTGATGCATTATAAATAAAATTGTGTGATGTTTATGCATCCTGTTATATTAATTGCAATATATTTTATCATATATACCATTAAAATGTACATTTCCTTTGTATTTATGCATGATTTGTAACTATTTGATTTTAAATTTAGTGTTATTAATATATTTATGGAATTTATTTGTGTTTCCCTAATGTATCTAAGCGTTCCCATTTTTTTCATCCGTATCCATGCATTTCCAAGGCGTATCCGTATCCAAGTTGTCCAATACGATACTCAGTACCAATACTTTGATCCTTGAGCCTGCCTTATGTCTCCTATGAGTTACAATTAGCTGATACCAAAGGGGTTGCAAAGAACAAACTTGAACATGACCTATGCAAGTTGGGAATGTATGACATTTACTCCCAACTTGAAGGGGAGGGTTGAAGATTTTGTGCAGATTTGTTGGTTAATTTGTTTAGTTAGAGAGTAGGGACCACAACACACTTGTTGGGACCCTTTAGAGTGGTGTTTTAAAGTATTTTATCGAGTATTTTGGGTTAGCCGCCCTATAAGGGCATATTAGTCATTATACATGATTTTACTTAAAGTATGAATATCAATAAGAGGGGGCAACCAGATCTGATAGCTCTCTCATTCTTGTCTCCATTCTCTCTTCTTCTCTCTTCTCACAAAAACTTATTTTCTTCTTTCTCTGCAATTTTTGTTTCTGTATATTTCTACTAAGGCAAAGTATTGAATTGATTTATAATAAATTAATAATGTGCAAAAAGAAAGTACATTAGCCAATCATCCAAAAAAGGTCCAACCTGCAAAACATAACTTAGTTGGACACGCTGAAATATTCTTTGTACACCCAACCAAGAACTATGCAAACCTATAAGATTACTTTTAATTTCCTCCATGTCAGAATATTTATTGTCAAAAATACGACTATTTCTTTCCTTCAGATTAACCAGATGATAGCTGCCAGGAAAATATTCCATAATAGTTTATCCCTCCTGTTCAGACCTTTAGTTTTCCAACCTCGCAGAATCTGTATTACTGATTCCAGAAAGCAGATAATCTTTCTTTAATGTGTGAAAGGCTAGCGTCAATTATTCATAAAAAAAAATTGCTAGTGTCAATAAGGTAAGCTACATGCATGTGTTCTTTGAATTTCTTTTATCTTCCTTTCAGATTGTTGACTGAAAATCCAGTCCAGAGACTTGGAGCAACTGGAGCTGGAGAGGTAAGGTCCTATCTGTTGTTGATGAATATATATTATATGCAACTCTGCACATTAAATAATGGTAGAAGATTAGCAAAAAAGAATGATCATTGTGGCAGGTGAAGTGCCATGATTTCTTCAAAAACATCAACTGGGACACACTTGCCAGACAGAAGGTCATTTTCCCTTTAGTTTATTTTCTCTTAAACTAATTTTCTTAAATGCCACACAAACATTAATGGAGTATGGTCTTATTATTTACAGGCTGCATTTGTTCCATCAGCAGAAGGTGCATATGATACAAGTTATTTCACAAGCCGTTATGCATGGAATTCATCAGATGAGCAAGTTCGTTCAGCAGGCTATGACTCTGATGACACGACTGAAACTTGCAGCATATCCTGTAGTGGTAGCTCATTCAGCAACCCACAAGATGAAGATGTATAGACAATTTTCTTAGACCATTCAATTAATATCTATAGACTGTATATCATCCTTTTTAAGTTCTAACGGTTGGATGCCTGTGAAACAGGGGGATGAGTGTGGTAATCTTGCAGATTTTGGAACTCCCACCCTTTCAGTGAAGTATTCATTCAGCAATTTTTCTTTTAAGGTAAACCTGCTATAGCTGGATATCTTTTGATGCATTTTATTTATTTAAGAAACCAGGATACAACTCTTCTTTCTCTTGTATATTCAGAATTTGTCTCAGCTAGCTTCCATCAATTATGATATGCTTCTAAAGTGTAGCAAGGATTTTTCAGAACCTTCCGATCCTTGAATCACAAAACAGTGAATTTAGATAGTTGCTTCATAAACAATGAGTTACTCTCATGGATCTCCTGCGAATCTCTGTTTATTCATCTACCTTCTTTCACGTCTGGATGTTGGTGATTTTGTTTCGGAAACAACAAATGTTCATGAAGAGCAAAGTTTGATCATCTAGGTAGAATTGACACCAGGTGCATATATTCAACTCAGATCGAGGGCGTTAGAACTGATTAAAGTATAATCTTCATTGAATTTATTTCTTCTTTCATACGAACATTGAAATGGTGTACACCGAATTTCTAGCTTTTGCCCATATGTACATATCTTTTTCTCTTTCAATTACTGAAATTTAGCTCTTTTTCTTCTCATTCTTCAGTTTTGTTCTTAGTAGTGTTAACACAGTAGCGCTGACGTCACACAATGAAATATTAAAGGTGATGCTTTTAATACGCTCAAGAAAAACACACGATAGTTTCTGATTACAAAATATACGGCAATAATTCTATCTAATACCATTCTCCAAAATTTTCCTGGAAGCCAATGGTTACGATGCCAGAAAGGTATGACACCGAAAGAAATTTGACCAATCAGGTTCACTGTGAATTTTGATGAATACTAGCTGATTGATACCATTTTTAATACCGGTTGATTAGTTACAAGTTTTATAAGGTATCATGCCTTTCCGGTATCATAAAATTTTTGGATAAACATTTGGAACCTAGATATGTCTTAGAACTAATTTTACCTCCAATATATAAAATGATGAGCATAACTGATGTAGAACGATTAATCGAAAACCCAACCAATCCAGAAAATATGATCTTATACAGTTCATGGTGTAAATGGGCTAACAAACCTAAGATGTGTGGGCAGTACGCCGAGAAGAGTCCAGTGTAGACTTAGATGAAAAAATTTCAGCGAGTTTCATCTGGTTACGTCGATGTTTTGGTGTGAACAGGTTACCTTGCTCAATCCATAAATGATAAATTCAATGAATTCAAAGTTATCAAATGATGTGCATGTTGGCACAAACGTTGACAACGTGAAAATTATATATAAGTACCTTGTACTTAGGGATAGTGACATTTGCAACTTAAGGTATGTCTTACTTAGAACTAATTTTACCTCCAATATATAAAATGATGAGCAAAACTTAGTCTGAGCTTTCGAGTGCAACTTATTATCCTGAACTTTTTGAAATATACACTCAAGTACAACACCCTCAACAATGCGGATGGTAAATTATCAAATTGCCCACCATTTACTAATTTATTTAAGATCAATTCTACAACTTAGGGAAAAATAAACAAAATGGAATGACAAATTAGAAGGGCATAATGATTGCACTGAGACCAGAAGCAACTCTGAAATTCAATAGTCTCTAAAAACAGTGAACTTTGGAGAGGAGGCTGCATTCATTATTTACATTAGTTTCAAACAAGTCTCTCCCGTTAGGGGTGTAAACGGTATTTGAAAATTCGAGTCCAAAATCGAGATTATATATAATTTAATCGAATTTGGATTATTCGAATGCCATTGGCAGTCGAATTTGAATGAAGCATTTTTATCGATTAATTAATCAAATCGAATTCGAATAGGAGTTGATCTGATTCGATAATTATTCGATTTGATAAATATATATTATACGTATATATCGATATATATATTAATATATTATTTTGTTGGAGTACAATGAATGATGCCTTTTGAAAATTTTCTTTTATAATATTATTTTAATAATAAAGACAGAGACACTATGATGATTTTTTGGTCAAATAAAATAATATTTTAATACTTTTTATATTTTAATAATAAAACAATTGAACCAATGCGGATGTTATGATGATTTTTGGAACAAACAAAGTTATATTTTAATATTTTTTTATCAAAAGGCCCGCATCTCATTAATTATTTTGTACTTTTCATTTCAATCGCTTTTAATTTACTATTCATCTTTCTTCTTCCTCAGTTCTTACTCTGCAACATGTTTTCTTCGCATCTTTTCTTTTGGTCCATTGCAACTTGTAAGTTTTAATGTTAATTTCCCTTTCTTCATTCCTTTTTTTATTTTTTACATACAAGTGTTTTTTATTAGTCGCTTTCTCTCTCTTCCTCTCTCTCCATCTCTTGCTCTCTTTCCCTCTTGATGTTGCAAAGCACATGAACTTGGTGGACAATTTCTCTGTTGCAAACCACACTAATGGTGATGCTTGTTGCAGTGACATCAAATTGATAGACGGCTATGATTCAAAAAAATAATTAATTTGTTTTTCTTTTTTTTGAATATTAAATCAATAGGGAATGAAAAAAAAAAAAAAAACTTCAAACCAGGTTTCTTCTTCTTCCCTTGATGAAGAGGTCGGTGTTAAAAATGTATTTCAAATTCGAATCAAATTCGAACATTCGATTATTTAGACAAATTCAATGTGTTGCTTTAAGAAAACGTCGGATATTGAATCGAATTCGAATATGTATCTATTTAATCGGTTTCGAATTCGAACCAAACCTGATCCAATTCAAATTCGCTCCGTTTACACTCCTATCTCCCATTTCTCATACCTATTATAGAAATAGACCCAGTGAATGGGGGAGAGAAGACTTCATTGTTTGTTACCAGAAAAAAGGAGACAGAATTATAAAACCATTATGCCCAATTCGTGCATCACTGAGCAAGAAAATGAAGGTTGATGCACAGGCTGCTGCGTTGCTTCAAAACATGGTTTATTCAAATTTGAAAACGAAAATGGGAAAGAAAGTACAATTTTGTGATTTTAAAATGTTTAATGTAAGGTTTCTCAAGAATTGCTTAAAGCATATGGTCAGTCATTGGACTAATCGGGAACAGGGTCTAGAGCATTTACCTATTGAAAATCAAGATCTATTTGTGGATGGTGGATCATCTCTGCCACGAAACTACAAAGACATGATATTTGAGTAGTCATAATTTAATTGTTATCTATCAACATGGCAACATCCACTTTTAGACCTTGTCGATTAAAGGAATCACAAAAATGCAGCTCCGCTATACGTACACAACAAAATACCCCTTCTCTCATTTTTTTTTAAGGCCTTGTTAAGCCAAAATCTACAAATACCAGTACTGTTACATATTATTATTACGAAGAAATCACCATGAAAAAAAAGGCTTTCATACCAACTAGACACCAACCCAACGCTACAAGTTCAGCTTCTAAAACCCGGTGGAGAAATGTCTAATCTGAATCTGATGGAGGCACTAATTGAACTTCGCAGTTGCACCAGGAAAAAAAGGGTGCAGCAAAAAGAAGAAATGCCTGATACAGTCAAGGCGTAGTGAAAGGCTCCAGTCATTTTGATATCTTTGCAGTCAGTTCTCTTACCAGCTTTGCAGCAACCATTGCAGTCATTCCATCAACAGTGTCACGCTGTGGGTTGAACTCCACAACGTCTGCAGCTACAATATCAGCTTGGAGATTGTGGATGATGTTTAGCACATCACGGAAAGAAAGACCTCCTGGCTCAATGTGCGACACCCCAGGAGCAAACGCAGGATCAAGGCAGTCCACATCCAATGAAATATATACCCCCTTCACGCCCTCCCCAAGTTTCTGTCCAAAATATTTCAAAACATATATGAGTAATTCAGCATACCATTATTTTCTTTCAAATGCTGGTTTTTCATTGGGGTGGCATGTGATCATGGTCGCAGCATTGTGTTAAACATCTATTGGTGTCTGAATTAATTTTTTTTTCTCTTCTAATTGCATGTACGATTTGAGTTAAGTTTAAGGTCAACAATAACAGACTGAACTATGACCAATTCATAGCAATACCATGTGTGCGTGCGAGTGCGTGTGTGTCTGAGAGAGAGAGAAGAGAGAGAGACCAGATTCTCCAAAACATGGCGATCTCTTGAAAAGTTTCGCATTTCATATTGCTCCACACCAAATTTTTTCCCTTGTTCACGCCCTTCTCTTGTTATTGACCTAATACCAACCTAAAATCCCATCAAAATAAAGTGCATTAGTACAAATTAGTGCAAAGCCTTAACCTATATGAGAGCCAAAAAATAGAAATTAAAATATTATATAAATTTTAATTTCAGTTTCAGTTTCAAGGATGACCAGACAGAAGTCCATAAAGAATTATAATATTATATAATTCTACTGTGAAATAGAGAAGAAAAGGAAGCTTTAGACAATTAGAAGATCAAATCGGAAAAAGATAACATTGACATGAGAAAGATGAAAAAGGGAGAAAAAAAAATCCTCAAACCTCCCGAGGTTTGCCATAATTATAAATACTAACACCTCCCCAGTTTTGTCCTAATCCTTAAACATCCCATATTAAATGATTCTGCTGTTAACTTTAACAGAACAGGAGAAATATCAAAAATGTCCTTGTAGGGTTTTGGATGGTTGAATCTGATACCAAAAATGCCCTACCTGTAGGTGGGTCACCTGAATTTTGATGTGACCAATTAAAGGGTAAGATATAATCCAAACTTTGATGTCGACTTTTACAAAATTTCAAAGGGCAAATTATTAGATGATGTCACTAACAGGATTGATTTTGAGAGGAGTATTTGGTGATGTACATGCAATACACTTTCATTTTCTTTTGACTTGAGAAGGTAGATTTTTCAGTTAAACATTTAGGGGATGTTTGTCATCAATGCCGATTTCCTGAAAATCACTGTCATGTCAGTCATGTCAGCATTAGAGGAATCAGTGCTGAAATTTCTACTTGGTCGCCCGATTTTGGTGATTTTCAGAAAATCAGCCAAAAATCTATTCTTGAAATCTGTCATTTTTCAGGAATATTTTTGGTGATTTCCTGATTTCCAGCTGATTCTGATTTTTTTGAGGATGACATGGCATCCAATGTGGCATTGAATAATAACTCCAATGCAAAAATAATCAGCCCTTGAGAATCAGTACCAAACAGGCTCAAAGCCAATTTCTCAAAAATCGGCTTACATGGCAGAAATGATACTAAATAACAAAATTTACCGATTTTTGAACAATCAATAAGGAAGAATCAGCATCAATGCCAAACATCACTTTACATGTAAAAATAAAGTCACAATGGGCATTTTGGTCTTTTTGATTTAAAGTCAAATTTGAATAAGGGCACTTTAGGGATTTTTTTTTTTTGGACTGGAAATGGTAACTTCATTAACATAAAATTAGTATACAACTGTCAACCCCTATTTTAGGGAGTTGAACCCAAAGTCATCTTTTTACAACACTGCCTAGAAGGCCAGAACAAACTCTCCCTCACAGTCCCTTGTTTGGCTAAGGTATCAGCTAGTCCATTAGCTGATCTTCTTGTCCACTTGAAGTTTTCTCCAATCTCCCTTGTTATGTTGAGCCTTATGGGCTGTCTATATATCCATGCTCCTAATCTGCTTGAATGCATCTAGTCGATTAACAATTTGGAATCCCCTTCTATCTCAATTTGATGTAACCCCGGTTGTTTTGCATATCTTACCGCTTGAAGCAAAGCCATCGCCTCCACACTCAATGAGTCCCCCTCCTATTCTCCCCGAAAACATTGCAAAAATTCTGCCCTCTCCATCTCTGAATACTCCCCCTATATCCGAAGGACCTGGATTACCTCCTATTGGGATTTCAGCAGAACTTTTATGTCATGTTTAATCAAGTGTTGACAATAACCAACATTGGAACAAGTGAAGGGAGGTTTTGGTCCGGCCATATCAGTCAAGAGGGAATGTTTTAGTATTTAAGAAACTTCAAGGGAGGCTTAAGGATTCTGTAAAAAAAGAATAAGGAAATTGGTATTGATATTTCAAAGCATTGAAATTTTTACTGAAATTATGAGTAAATGATGAATTTTCACAGAATTTTTGTTAAAAGATTCCATTTCAAGCCAGGTCAAAATTCTGTTCAAAACCCAATTTTAAATTATCATCACCATCATCATCATCATCATCCAAGCCCTATCCCAACTATAGGGGGTCGGCCACATTAATCCTGTTTCGCCATTCCGTTTTGTTCAATGGCAAATCAGCTGTTAAATTATTGGCGCTTCAATCGTTTCTTACTACTTCTGCCTATGTCCTTTTTGGCCTACCCCTAGCCTTTCTAGCCCCTTCAACTTGCAACAAATCATTTCTTACAGGTGCTGTTGATGTCTTCTATTCACATGACCAAACCATTTTAGTCTACTTTCTCTCATTTTATCACCCTATTGAAGCTACTCCTAGGTTCCTTTGAATGACTTGAATACTCATCTGCACATCATCATTTGCATTTCAAAAACTGGAACTAGATAAAGTTTTCAAAATGGAGTTATAGATTAGTTCATGTAGAAAAAGTTGCACTCCTCCCTTCATTGTAACAACTAATTGAACACAATGGTCACTTATAGACATATACTGTTTGGGTCCTTCACTATCAACTTAACATTCTTTTATTCTGCATTCCCTGATTTTAGTTTATATGCTTTGCAGAATGAATCCTCAAACAGTATATAGTACTCATTGATTTTGTTCCCATATTGGTGCAGTAGCAAATTCATCAATCATGATGAAACTGGAGGATGATGTAGAATTACTCCATAATCATCAAAACCTAGGTCTTTTAGAGGGACTGCTTATCGAAATTCTAAACAAATCCACATATCTATGCTCAAATAATAACCGAATCATGTTTTTGATCATTGAACAGGTAATTGAATAACCTTTCCAATGACAGTGAATCAGGCCAAACAGGCAAATTCAAGACAAAGGGGTGCTTCTTGTACAAGAAATCAAGAAATACAAAAGAAAAGAGTGCAAACAGAGAAGACACAAGATTCAATGTTGTTGGGGCATTTTGTGCATTTGTCCACAGAAGATCCCTATGAAACTAACTATTCTCAATTCAATTGAACACAGCCCTAGCAAACAGACTAGATTTTATATCATTGAATTAAATCTCAATACATCCAAAAGTGAGAACAAACGTGTAATCTAAAGGCATATATGAAAGATGGTAGGACTGCATGGAAATGGTTGTCGCAAATCAATATGTTCAATAGCCATGTATATTGTCAAACACTACTAAAATCCTCAGAAAGAAACAGTATTTATAAAATCTACATTTAACAAAGTATAACATTACTTGTAGAAGCCGTCGAGCATAACCACCCTCCATTATCCGGGCAAAAGGAGAAGCATGTGAATACTTGTTTCCTTCGAAGGCATGATAAATATCAGGATGAGCATCTAAATGAAGAATATCAACAGGCCCACCAAGCTTTTCTGATACAGCTCTTACAACAGGAAAAGATATTGAGTGGTCCCCACCTAGAACTAGTGGGCGTAGTGGATCCTGAATAAGTGTTGAAACATGTCAAGGATTTAGTTCAGTTGTGCTTATACTCCTTTTTTTGTTTTTGTAATAAAATTTCGTTTACTATCAAAGAAATGAGAGAGAGAGAGAGAGAGAGAGAGAGACTTATAACATCAGAAAAGCATGATTAAATTGTCAAAAAATTATCTAATATGCAATCTTATTTATCCATTTAATAATGTCAATGTATATATGTGGTACAGTCCAGCATACCAAACAACCACCAAAAACATGAAAATAAAGACTGGACATTTTGGTCATTCAGCATTCCCCATTCTCATGGTTCATAATACCACTAGAAAATACAACACCCTTAACAAGTAAAAACATTGCAATTACTTCATATTTTAGTCACTACCAACAGATAGATTGCCATTAGAACCAAAGAGTGGCTGGGATGGTTCCAAATGTCAATTTCATATAAACTAAAAATGATAAATGGTTGATGAACTTGTCACTTTTCTTGTTTAAAGATGAAAACATGAGACACAACTTCCAATTTTTCCTCCTTTGTTGGAGCATCTCATTATGTTTTGGTTATTTCCTCATGCTACCGATATGATCATTTTGATTGTTAAAGTTAATAAAAAGGGTGAATAATGTCATCATAATGTTCGAATATATCATGTGACAACATGCTATTTGACAAAGGGGGGATCTGTAATAATCAAATAATTATTGGTAAGGTATTTGTAATTTACACTAAAAAAGATTGGTTCCTCATGAACTTTATTCACACAAGTCCTTACTAGAAGAGATTAAATTCATATTAGTAAGATTCACTTTCCAAAAAAGAAACATGACGATGGACAAAAAGTGTATATAAGCATTGAAGGACATATACAATAAATAGTTTGATACTAAAAGTGACCAAATAAAATAAAACAGAAAAGCTATGTAAAAATGCTAATAAAAAAACTACTTTTCCACCACAATGCATGACCTTTCTAACACAAACACCAGACATATGTTAATTAGACTTCACTTCTCAAAATATATTTCGAATTCCATAATTTAAAAGAGAGAGAAAACCTCAAAAGAAAAAAAAAAAAAAAAAAAAAGAAAGGAGTTGTGCAACCAAGAACACAGACACAAACAGTTTAAATATGTAGAAGGTTAAAAATGAAGGTCCAATTACAGAATGTTCTGTAAAATGTTTTAACTTTTTCGAATTTCTAACAGCAGAAATATCCATAGGCATTCTTGAAGAAGAGTTCACAGTACAAGCAAGCTTACTTCTTCCATCACCAGCTTCACAGAATCACTTATAATATTCATTAATCTATCATCATCTACACCACAATCACGAATCTCTTGGACAGGAACATCCCCAACGTCAGTTAGCACCCGTGGATCATTTAATTCTTTCCCTGCAATGTCCCAAGTGTCATATTATTTTAAAACATTGACAATATCAAAAATATGCAACATGCAGAACAATGGGAAGAGACATCATTTTTTAATAGTTAAACTATAGATGTAGTAGGTCATGTGGATTTGTTTGGTTGCTGCAACATTCTAACCACTTCGGACAGTGTCTCATGGATTTTTTTTGGAGTAACTTCATTAGAAAACAGAAGAGCGAAATATATACATGAGATGATGTACAAGCCACACAAATAGCAAGGATACATAGCCCAACTAAAAAAACAAACTACTTGGGCATTACGGTGGTGCTATACAAAAAAGACCCCTCCACTCCTGATTTAGCTAATCTATCAGCCATGTAAAGTTAACATCCTAAAGTCCCTATCTAATCTGACCATTCAGCTCATAATGAATTTCTCTAACTCCATTCAAGAGGTA
Source organism: Nelumbo nucifera (assembly GCF_055504915.1). Classification (NCBI taxonomy): domain Eukaryota; kingdom Viridiplantae; phylum Streptophyta; class Magnoliopsida; order Proteales; family Nelumbonaceae; genus Nelumbo; species Nelumbo nucifera. The sequence continues at coordinate 196,032,541 of NC_142649.1, forward strand.
CGATAGTCCCCAGGGACCACTGCCCCCATTTCGGGCCCATGAAATAACAATTCTGGAATCACCTTGCACTGTCATTGATGTGATTTGTAGCTACTTGGTTGTTCTGAGACCAACTAGCAAGGCTCTTCTGCTTCAGTGGAATCCCAATTGTTGTTGTTGTTGTTGCTTAACTAGTAAACAAAGGGGCCATCGCTTGGTGCAATGATAAAATATCAGACTGACTGTGCATGAGAATGCAGGTTTGAGTCTGAGAGCAGCCACTTTGTGCAAAAAAATTCCAAAGATTAGGTCTGTATCCGATTCACCCCTCCCAAGACCCTGGATAGAAGGGACCAACATTGGATAAATGCCCCTCATATTTTATCAGTAAAGGAGATAATTCTAAAGGCCACTACCCAATGCTGATCCCAGCTGTCTGGGGTCTTGGGAGGGGTACCCTTACTAAAAGCAAATTTTTCTATATAAGGATCTGGATCCAATAATCATTAACCTTTCTTATCACAGTATCAAATAAAGCAAACTTTTATATGGACTAAAAGAAGGAGACAAACAACAAAATAGAATGATTAAGGAATGGTAAAATGGTGACAAATAAAGTTGAAGTTGATAAATAGGTAAAAATAAAAAGAAACAAGAAAAAATAACAAGATTTTTATATGGATGCAAAGAAATAAAAAAACAAAGAAACTTTTGCAATTTGCCTCCCGAGAAGAGGGAGTAACAATTGAAGCTTTGATCTTTTTCAATTAAAAAAAAAGTAAAATGGAATGCAAGAAAGGGTAGAATGAATTAGGTTACAAATAGAACCACCAAATGATTCTGATTCAGTGCATGTCCATCACCCGGTCACTCACTTCTCATCTTTCAAATGCATTTTAGTCCCAGCTTCTTTTTCCGCTTTTACTACCACTCTAGTAAATATGTTAGATTCATGGCTTCTCTCATATGGTACATGAGTAAATCAATGTTTTACCTTCTTCAGTTGTAGAGTTTGTGCTGCCACACCAGATAGCTTCCCTGATCCGTGGAGGAGCAAATGCTGGACCCTGAAGGAAAGATGAGTTATGTCCCAATGGAACTCCTAGGAGTGATGCTGATGCCACAGCACCTCCTAAAGCCCGCACCAGCTCTCCCTGAGGAAAAAAAAAAATTATTGAAACTTAGGTCGTAAGGTTATATTATGATAGATGAAATTTAGAAGCGTCGTTGAAATATGTAAGGCTCCGCTCCTCTCCCTTCTTATCTCAGTTTTTCCTTCTTAATTCTACTTACCATTTGTGCTCAGATGAAACCAGCATATGAGATATGATAAGTTGAATAATTTATATACACTTATTTATCATTTTATTTAAACTTTTTCTTAGAAAGATGAGATCCCATATTGACTCTTAAGTTTCAAGGCTTGTGCCTCATTCCTTTAAAGATCCTACCACCTCACCAGCTCACCTCACACCTCCACCTTTGAAAGCATTGTTGTCACTTAACCACTTCCCTAAACAGCTTGTGGTAACTCAATAAAACACTCAACTTTTGGGGTAGGCAGGTAGCAACAGCTGTAGCACAGGGAACTAGAAAGAAGTTATCCTATTTCTTGGTATAGCTCATATTTGACTGGCAAAGGCTTCCTTGCAAATTGGACAAAGAATAACCCTATTACTGATTAACATAAATTGGCCTTGGATGATAATTACATAAGACACGTAAGTAGATTTCTGTGTACACAGTAGAACATAGTTTAAATGAAAGCATACCTTAAGTTTTGCTCTCTCACGAATCAGAGTGAGTGAAGCATCTATAACACGATTCTGACCCTTCTCTAATAAAGCAGAAGGGATGTTTGCAGCATTCAGTTTTTGCATGTAGTGGATACCTCTCCTCCCAAAATTCCACATGCCTGTGAATTCAAAGACAAGATCCAGCACTTTTAATCCTTTGTTATTATATGTGCTTACAAGCCAATATTTCTTTGAAAATATTTTGAGTTTCTTGAAGATTTCTGAAGATGCAAGGTGAGCTATGCTGTATGGAGCAGAGTATTGGGCAATCAGGAAACATGTCCAAAAAATGACTGTAGCAGAAATGCATATGCTGAGATGGATGAGTGGTAAAAATATAAAGAATAATATAAAAAATGAAGTCATTCTAATGAAGTCAGTAGTGGCTCAAATAGGTGATAAAATTTGAAAATTTGAGAATGTAGTGGCTCAAATAGGTCACTTGCATAGAAGACCATTGCCAGCACATGTTAGGAAATGATTCATTGCATGTTGAAGGGGATAGAAGGGCTAGAATTAGACCAAAAAAGGAAATGGGTTGAAGTAGTAAGAAATGATTCAAGTGCTCATAATTTAAAAATGGATGTGGTATTAAACAGAAAAGAATGGCAAAACAGGATTCATGCAGCCGACTCCATATAGTTGGGATAAGGCTTGGATGATGATCATTATCATGATTGACATCTTTCACACAAAACAAGGGAACTAGCATGACCCAGAAACCATTGTTGAACTAGAATTCTACTAATAGAAAAACTAAAAATAAAAGCATAGGTTAAATATATATATATATATATATATATATATGTAGTATCAGCATAGAAGATCAACAATGAACTTGACTCCCAAATGAGATATCCATGCTTGTCTGAAAGCATATATGGATGCAAATCCTTGATAAAGGCAAAGGAAAAGCAGCAAAACAGATTCCAGGTTACCTAAATCACAAACCATAGATTATGTCTTGTTTCCATGTCAGACAATTCATTGTAAACTTTGCGAAGACTGCTAAACCCAACCCCATGTTTCATGCCTAACCACTTGATTGGTTAGCACTACACTTCCTTCTAGTCAAATTCTCTATTATTGTGTTTTACTGGAACTCGGACTAAGTGCAGTTAGAGGGACTTCCTTTTGCTCACAGCAAATAATGCAGAATGCCCACAATAATGCTTGGTAAACAAATTAGCAATCCAGTCCCTAACACATTCTTAATAAATAGGTTCAATTAAAGCAAAGGCCAATTTAATATGAAAGTATATATAGCTTGTAGAAGCAATATAAGAGATTTCTATGCCTCAAACAGAAATTTCTGCCCGACATTTCTTCAGAGAAAACCAGTGAATCATTTGGCGACCCATATATTCTTTGGTAATGCAAATTTTATTTCAACTAAGTACCAAGACCAGCTGATTTACCCATTCTTTTCTTTTTCTATGTTTTTTTATCAAAATTTCAAACCGCTGCTTAAATCATATTAAGTCACTCCTAGACAATCTTCTTGATTTGAAAATTTTCAATTAATAAGTGGTAAAGCTTGGGGCGATGGTTCATTCAGGGAGAAAGGGTCCAGAATCCAGGCACCATCAGACATGGAATATCTGGCATGAAACATATATTACTCTGTAACCTCGAGCAGCATAAGAGAAAAAAGAAAAAGGCACATAAAGTAACAGACTATGTGCTGTCTTAGCACACTGAACTCGCACTTTTTTGCTGATAAATTATAGTTGTGAATTTAAAAGAAACCCTTGGGGCCTTGGGGACAGAATGGCTCAGCTTGAGTTTGGAACAGAGGCTTGGAATCCAACACTTTGTCCAATCTCGAGTCAAAGAAATGAAATTCTACAAAACGATAGAATAGGGTTTTAAAGATTTGTTTCAAAATGGTTATAAAAAAAAAATAGGGGGAGAAAAGGATGAAAGACGGCAAGAGATGATCATAACAGAGTACAATGATTCTATTAGACGCTGAAAATGAAAGGTAATAAAAACTTTAAGATTTATACCTTACCTGAAGAACCGCAGAAGTCGTAAATGAGAAATAAGAAGCAGAAGAAGAGCTGAGCAACCGCAACCACCAACAACAGCAAAGATGGATCAATCAATCGATCGCATGGTTATGAAACGCAACTTAAGACGCCATCACACGCAACAGCTTTAGTACTGAATGAACGACGAATCAATCATATGGATATGCTGCTTATTTTTATAATATTATCCGTTTTTAATGGATTCCTCATCCCTCGAAGGTCGAAGCTCAACAGACGGAGAGCAGAGCAGAGCGTAAGCGCTAAACGTAACCCACGGACAAGAAATAACAAACTCGAAGTGGAAACTGACGTCACGCTTTTCCATGTTGATACAGATGATTTATTTATTTATTTATTAAAGCCTTAAAGGTATTATACTGCGCCAGGGGTGCAGGACGCACATATCCTTTATTAATATTAGAATTTAGAGTATCCTTTTTCTGTTCACTGCTGTCGCCTATACGTCTGCTTTTGTTTTTTATTGGTGGGTATAAATCATTCTTTTCCTTTTGCAGTGAGCATCCACCGTAAGTGTGCTTACACGTGGCCATTGATGGGTATTTTAGGAACTTTAGGAATCCAGATAGTACCTGTCGGTCTCGGATCGGTGGATTCGATGGATGTCTGATCAATTATGAATGATTTTGGACTTTTATCTGGGTTTGGCCCATAACTTGCCAGCTGTCATGGGCAAATAATGCACGCCGTGGGCCCATCTCCACCATTCATTGAGAAATGAGAACCCACAGACTCCAACCAAGTTTTACTACAGACAGCGGATTCTTAATGTCAATGATAAAAGCGAGAGTCAGACACACTAGTAAAGTAGTAATCCGGTTCTACAAAACTGGATCCGAGAATGGAGCATTAATATTGGATCCCAACTCAGTTCCTAGGGTTTTAAGACCCATTTGTAAACGGGTCCAAGAGAACACCCGATTACTGAATACATTTATTTCCTTTAATCTTATGATTAAAATTCTCACTTGTTCTTAGGTTGAAAATGGTCGGGTTGGGAAGAATTAGGCCAAGGCCTGCTCTCAGTTAAGCGAGACCACATCTCCGCCCCACAACGTCCCGCCCCACAATGCTGTGGGGCGGAGATTGTGAATTCCAGTTAAGCACCAATCCTAGCAAACCTAGGCCTATCCCACTGTTACAGTGGTTGTCTTGGCGAATTGGGCTTGGTAGCCTAATAACAAACAACAGGTGGTCCCAGTCTTTTATAGGTCCTGACAACATTCGGGATAGATGATTAGATGTATAGAATTGTTTATATTATCCTTTGAATTGCCCATTTCAGTATGTCTACCAACTTGAAATTATTACTCTTTTTATCAAAAAAAAATTAAGAAAAGGGAAGTTCATTATGCAAGATACATGCATCTTGAAGAAGATGGAAGATGGAAGATGGAAGATGGAAGATTGGTATTCTTTTTCTTTATTTTATTTTAGAATTCCATTTGAATTCCTACACTTTTGCTTTTGGCGCATATGATTAAGGTGCACATGTGACATGTCCAAGCCCTTGCTGGTAATGCACTTCAAAAGTCCGATACCTGTTTGGAAAAAATTTCGATACATTATTATGTATTGGCCTGTATTGAAGTTCGCTTTTCTATTTTTCTTTACTTTTTTAATCTGGTTCAGAAGGATCGGTTTAAGGCTCTTTTATTTCCTAAATTATAATCTGCCCTGAAATATACACTGTAACAATGTATTAAAAAGCCATAGATATGAACGGACGGTGGCGATTTGACAGACCGGGAGCGCAATATCATAAATTGAAACAGAGAACGACGAGAACGAAACGTCTCAGAAAATATTATTTTAGAGAAAACGAGGAGCCTTTCACCAAGTATCACGTCTTATAAATTTCAAGTTGAAAATCCACTCGAAGAATTGGGCAGTCTTTTTGAAAAGATAGTTAATAGTCAAATTGAGCTTTTGATATAAGATCTAGATAGCTTGAAGACCGTTTGGCAGATGCGTGTCTTTTCATACATTGTTTTGGGTCTTTCCACGCAAGATTAAAACGTAAAAGACGCGAGAAGCTTCATTTGGAGCTTCCCGAAATCAGCCCAAAATGGGCTTTGCGCGTTTTTTCGGCGCGTCTTTTGACGGTTAGATCTTCCGTGTGCCAAACGGGAATAGATCGATTTTCAATCTTCCCACATGTAAACAACCGAAAGACCGCACAAAAAGACGCGCCAAACGGCGCCAATGAATGAATCATATGAAGCCCGAGTTATATACACCTGTCAATTTAGGACCACTAAACCACTTTCTTCCCACGAAACGAGCAATTGCATTATGCAATTCCTCCTCCCTCACAAAAACAAAATGATCCGATAGATCTTACTACTCTCCATTCTCAGCAAGCTAGGGGGGTGGAAGCACCACACAAGGAAGATGAGAGAAGGAGAGATCCATATCATCCACGGAAGAATCAGAAGAAAAAAATCAGGTACTAGGTACAAGATCTAAACTTCACCTGCCAAAAATAAAAATCCTTTTTTTATAGATAAAAATAAAAAAAGGGAAAATTCTCAATTAGTATCTTGTACTTTGTGCCTAATGTCACTTTGGTCCCCGGACTTTAAATTGCGCAATACAAATATCCAAACTTTCAAAATGTGACAATCCAGTATTTGCCATTAATCAGTTAACCTGTCATTCAGTGACATTTGAAAAGGACACAAATGCCCTTCAAGTGTCATTTAATTTTCTTTATCAACCATCTAAACGTTGACAGAAAAAATTAACAGTCCCAAATCCTTGCTTCTTCCATTCAAGAAAGTTGGGGTTACGTTTAAGTGGGCATGGATTTGGGAGGACCAAAGTAACACTAGACCCAAAGTACAGGGTACTAATCGGGAATTTTCCCATAAAAAAAAAACTGATATAAATCTAAGGCCATGTTTGGGAGTGCTTAAGTTAAAAAAATAAGTACTTATTAAATAAGTGCTTATTCGAAATAAGAATTTATTTGCATTTCACACTCAAATTTTTCAAGTGCTTATTTTTTAAAGTAAGCATTTATTTTAAGATAAATTACAAAGACCCCCCAGTACTATGGGGTCTATGACAAAGACCCCATGTACTTTGTTTTCCGACAAAAACCCCCTTGTACTATGGTCGTGAAATAAAGACCCCCTTCCGTTAGCCTTACGTCCAAAAAGGTTGTTACAATATTTTTTAATCCCCATACTACCCTTGTAATAACTATTCGGACGATAAAAACACTATTCATCTTCCCTGGCCTCACGATACACTAACAGCAACAGTAGTAATCCCCTCTACCTCAGATTCCTTCACATTTCTTTCTCTCTCCCTCTCTCTCCTCTCTCTCCCCCCGATCTCTCTTCTTCCCCTTCCCCTTAACATCATCAGGATTCAACCCATTTTCACTAGTTTGGTGCACTTGCTCTGAACGAGTGAGAGGTGATACAAAGCTAGTGCCGAGTCTTGTCGAGCCCGCTCGCTCTTAAGCCGGGGTAGGTGCAGAAGTGGCAGCAACACCCCTAACACCCTTATTGTCATTTTGTTGTCATCGTCAAGCACCATGCTGAAGAGGGCACTAGCAGGTGATGTATAGGGGGGGGTAAAGTAGTTAGTCAGGTTCATGGATGTAATAGGGTTGCAGTGCCAAAATCTCAGCCTCGATTGTTAATCTTCTGTCGACCCATTTATTAGCTCTGCATTTCAGCTTTAGTATCGCTTCTCTACTGAAATGGAAGATCCTCTCACTTAGAGGGGCATCGGCTGAGAACGTCACCTGGGGACCGCCCTCTGGGAATCGAAGCACCGCAAGAGAACCGTTGACAAAATTGTGGCAAAAATCTGGTGGCCTCGTGAGTTTGTTGACACCCCTGCATACCTCAGCAAAGGCGTTGAAGAAGTTCCAGAAGGACATACTGTCAGCCACTACGTGGTTGACAATGCAACCAATGAAGATTCCGTCGGCGAGATCAGTCACATGGACGGTGGCTATGGGCTTGAAATGGCTGTCGTAGCTGATGGTGCGGTCAAAGGCGAATAACTCCTTAATGGAGTCCAGAACGTGGATGGGAGAGAGAATGTCACGAATGGGGAGGTGAGCAGCGTTGGCATGGAGAAAGTCGATGCCAGCATCATTGCAGGAAATGTAAACGTAACCATCATCGTCAATTATGAGACGCCCAGCGAGGGCAGGAAAATATATCAGAGTCTTGGAAAGGCCGCGTTTAAGAAAAGAGAGAAGAGAATCGATGGGAAGAGGAGGATGAGTGTAAAAAAGGCCCTTCTGTAAATAATGGCAGGAGAGCATATGGAGATCAGAGACGGAAAGCTTGAGTAATCCAAGTGAGGATTCATGTTCTAGGAACACAATGCATTTGGAGATGATCATAAGAGAAGATGAGGAAATCATTTTGTTCTTCTCTCAATGTCTCACCCACACACACACACTCTCTCTCTCTCTCACTACTCTCTACCTTTAGCACAAAAGCCCTGAGAGCAGCGGGGATGTTAAGGGGAAGGGGAAGAAAGAGAGGTCGGGGGGAGGGAGAGAGAGAGAGAGAAAGAGAGAGAGAGAGAGAGAGAGAAATGTGAAGGAATCTAAGGTAGAGGGGATTACCGCCGCAGTTGTTAGTGTATCGTGAGGTCAAGGAAGATGAATAGTGTTTTCTCGTCTGAATAGTTATTACAAGAGCAGTATGGGGATTAAAAATTATTGCAATGACCTTTTTGGACGAAAGGCTAACGGAATGGGGTCTTTGTCCCACGGTCATAGTATAAGGGGGTCTTTGTCGCAAAACAAAGTACAAGAGGGCATTTGGTAGCCTTTTTCTCTAATAAGCACTTAAATAAGCATTTGTGACTATTTTGTCCTTTATTTCTTTCAAATTTTGAAAATATACCCTTTGAAAGAACTTTTATTAAATTACTTTTATAAAAACACTTTTATGAACGTACATTTACAAAAGTGCTTTCATAAAATTACTTTCTTAAAAATGCTTTCATAAAAGTAAATTTATAGGAGTGCTTTTGTAAAAGTGCTTTCATAAAAGTACTTTTATATAAAATTCAACTAGGGATAATTTTATAAGTGGTATTTTAAAATTCAACTATAAATAATTTTGGAAGAAAAAAATTGAATAAGTGCTTATTGTATAAGCACTTAAAAAAAGTTGGAAATTTAGGCTTAAAAAATAAGCCCTTATTTTTTAAATAAGCACTTATTTTGGGCTTATTTCCCAAATACCAATAAGTGCTTAATGGCCTAAATAAGCACTTATTTTAAGCACTCCCAAACATGGCCTTAGATTAATGAACAATTTGGCAAAGATAAAAGACAACAAAAAGAATATGCGAGCAAGAACCAAAGAATGGATTTCGAGGTACATGCTGATATTCCGAAGGACTCAAGAAGATCAGCCATGCTTGCTCTTCTGCTGCAATTCAAAGCTTTTGTTATTACCAGCTACTTCAATGGCAAACTCAATCATGTCTTTTAAATACAAACTAGCGGGACGATGCATGAGATTTGTTAAAGTGAAAGACAAACAATAGAAACACATAAATGTATATAATTGTTTTATATTTTTACCATTTTAAATAATTAATAATTATTTATATTTTATATACTATTTTTAATATTTTTCTGCAATACAACAACAACAACAATAATAATACTAATACTACTACTACTACTAATAATAATAATAATAATAATAATAATAAATTATTATTATTATTATTATTATTATTATTATTATTATTATTATTATTATTATTATTATTATTATTATTATTATTATTATTATTATTATTATTATTATCATCATCTAAGATTGTTTATTAAATTGATGAAACTAACCAACCTGATTTCTAGTATTTCTGGTTGGCTTTGATTCAACAATTTCCCAACTCAACCAGGTTGGATTAGTTTCACTTTGGCAATTTGTAAACCGACCAAAATCGAACGACTTGACCATAGTTATATATTAATATTATATATTTTAAATATATTTCTAATATAGAAAAGTGGAAAATTTCCAATATTTCTTTGTCTAAAATATTTTATATTATAAATTTATTTTTTAATAATTCCATAGTAAATTTTTAAAATTTAAACTTAATTTTTTAAGTTTAAATCTTTCGAAACTGACCGATCAAACCAAAATCGGCCCAAACCGATACAACGCAAGTTGGCCAATTTTCGCTAATGGTCAATTAGTTTTGGGTGACTAACTCCCAAACTTGACCAGGTCGATTTGGTTGGCCAAACAACCTACAACCAAACCGAACCAACCCGTGAACACTCCTAATTGTAGCTAAATTAATAGTCTAATCTCTAAATGACAATAGTTTAATCTTCAATAATTATTGAAATTTTAGCAAAAATACACAATTATTGAAAATATATTGATAATAAAAATATAATAAATAACTAACAAAAATATAATAATTATAAAAATACAATAAATACTACAAAATATCTTAAATTAGTAAATAAATAGTGTAATCTCAAAGAATAGTTTAATCTCTAACAAATATTAATCAACAAATTATAACAAAAATACAATAAGTACAATACATTAAATTTTAAAAGCTAAATAATAGTAGTTTAATCTCCAATAATTATTGAAAATTTTCTGTTAAATAACAAAACAAAAATAGATTTATACATAATTATTAAAAACATATTTATCACAAAAAACAATAAATATTACTAAAATACATTAAATATTAATTTAGTATATATAAATATATGATAAATATAGATTAAGATTTTAAAATTATTATTAATAAATATTAATTTTTTTGAAAGTTATTTTATAGAATTATTAATTGATATAATTGAAATTAGTTATTTACAATATTATTTAGTTATTTAAATAGTATCATTATTTAAATTTTAAAATATTAATTATCTATTGAATTTAATAATCCATAAAATTATAATTCATACTATTAGTACATAATTTCTTTAATAATTTTGTAAAATATTAAATTATTATTAATTTGAATATTATGTTATAATTGTTTTTTAATTTCTTACATAATTTTGTTATTTTAACTATTTAAAATCTAGTTATGTTAATTTTTTCATTTTTGTCTATTTAATAAATATTTTAAAGTTATTATATAATTTTTTTAGAAGATTTAAATAATTATTAATTTTTTTAATTCAAACTTTCTTTAGATAGATGTAGATAAAAAGTGGGGGAAAGGTTAAGTAGGAATTAGAGATAACCTAGGAGAGAAACTCTCTAAATTTAGAGCCCAGATCTCCTGCCTACGAGAACCCTGCCCACGTTTATCGCAGCCACACATGGAGAACATCTCATTCTCTACATAGTATTATGTAGGGGGAGATGTTTCCAATTCACAAGGGGTGGTGTATTGTGGGTAGGCGTGGACAAGGTTCTCGTGGGCAGGAGATCCAGAGTCCTAAATTTAGGAGATAGATAGGAATTAGAGATAATTTAGGAGAAAGTAGGGGATAGTGGGGGAGGTAGTTTATGAGAAATTTTAGGAGAGGAGATTATTTAGGTTTCTCGGAATGTGTGTGGAAGAGAGAGAGAGAGAGAGAAAGAGATTTTAGGTAATTTTTATGGGGAAGGAGAGCATCTCATTGGTTGTTAAAAAATGGCATGGAATAAAAAAAATAAAAAATTCAAAAATATGAGAAAATTCCTAAACTTTCTTCTTTTAACACACACGGAAATATATATATACTAGCAGGGACCTGTGCGATGCACGATAAAATCTGAAAGATTTAATAATTTTATTTTTCATTTAATGTTGATTTATAAAAAATAATTATTGTTAATTGAATATGAACAAATATTTTTTAATAAATTTATTTTTATTAAAAATTGTAGTAATTTTAATAATTTTGTTCTTTTTATTATTTTTAAATGAAATTTTGATTAATTTTAAAATAAATAAAAATAATTATAAAAGCTAACATTTTTATTAACTCCACTAATAATTAACAATTATATAGGAATGACAACAGGGTGGGTTCAGGGCAAGGCACCCCATCCCTTCCTCTGCCCCATTGTCAAGACACTCTACCCCATTCCTGCTCTGACCCTAGTGACACGCAAGTTCAGAGCAAGGTAACAACTCCTCAATGTCGAGTGAGTTCAGGGGCAAGGCATCCCACTCTTCATCAAGGATGGAAAATCCTCGAATTTCCCTACCCTATTCCCAGTATTGGGCAGGTTCAAATATAGGTGTAAATTGGGTCGTGCTGGATCGGCATGACACGACCTGCATGTGGCCCACACAATGTGCGAGTCGTATCGTGCTAGCCCACGAGGCGTCCCGGACCATGCCTCCCTCCTCTAGAATAATTTAGGAGGTCGGTTTGGCACGACCCACGGGTCAAGCCCACAAGAGTCCGTACCGTGCTATGGGTCGGGCTGGTCCATGGGCAAGGCCATGCCGCACACCTAGCCAAGCTTAAGGCAAGGCACCCACTCCCCGTCCAAGGGTTTTAAAATTAGACCAGATAGAGAATCGTTCTAGGGTCAAATGGATGACCCACTCTAACAAAAAATAAAAATAAAAAATTAGAAAAACAAAAAGAGGTAAAAAATTGTTGTCCGGGTTGACGGTTTAACCGCCCATGTCAGCGGTTCGCTAACCAAATAAATGGTTTTTGGACAAAAAGCGGTTTTGAGGTGAAACTATGTTCGGTTCCCAATTTTTTGGTCTAACCATCTAGTTTGATCAAGTTTTGAAAACACTGTCCCCGTCAACCCAATATTTAATTTGAAGATAGAGATGATCAAAATGATATATTAAGTATCAACCACATGGTAAATTTCTAAAAGTACACTATTGTCTTTAATATTGAAAAATATAATTTTATGAAAAATTTGGAAAATTTGAAAATTTTATTGTACTTGTGTAATTTTGAAAATTTATTCAAATTTATTTAATTTTTTATTAAATAATTTATTTTCTTTTTAAATGGTTTACTTACAAAATTATACAAATTTATCTTATAATTTCTAATATAAACTAACCAATAATTTCCTTTTTCCAATATTATACTAATTTATCTTAATAATTTGTGTAATTATTTGTTCAAATTATAGTTTTCCATTTCCCATAGTCATTTATCTTTAATAATTTGCACTGAAAATTACATAATTTTTCAATGGTTTTCCAAAATCTATCAAATGTAATAAATTTTCCTAAAATTTCGAGAATATTCTAATAATTTTCAATAATTATTTAATGCATTTTAAATAAACTTTCAAATACTTTATATCTTTTAATTTTAAAAATCTTATTTTACAAAAATGTAGTTTTTTGAAAATTTTATTACATTTGTGTATCTATGGGGATTTATTGAAAAAAATTTTAATATTTCTTTATTTGGTAGTTTACTAACAAAATTACACTCATTTATCTTTTATTTTTCAATATAAATTAATTAATAATTTCATTTTCTAACATTATAATATTTTGTTCCCCCATTTGTATTTGGTTATTAATTATAATAATAACAATAACTAAAATTTTATACTTTTTGATAATTGTTAAATATAATTCTCAATTTTATAGAAATTAGTTAAAGAGTTTTCAATTTCTATAAATGTTGTTAATGAGTTAATTTATAACAGTATTTATTAATTTTTGGTAATTTACTAATCGTATTTATTAACTTTTGGTAATAACACTATTTAATACTCATTGAATATGGGTCTGATTAAATATTAACCGTATTTAACTATTTATTAATTAATATGAATATTTTAAATGAGGGAGAGTGGATATAGATTGGGGGGATGCATTTTAGGAATTCCTTAGGGAGTGGGGCAACATGATACTTTCCTATTGGTTTAAATGAGAAACCTTAGGAGAGAGATTATATGAATATTTTTGGGTAGTTGGGTGATATGGCTTAATGGGAGTGGTGGAAAGGGGAGAAGAGAGAAAGTCAAAGAGAATGCAGGGTGGAAATAATGGAGCAAGGAGAGGCATGGTGATGGGGACCCGTGATTTTTTAAGCGAAAGTTAAACGATAGAATACATAAGAGTATATAATTGTTTTATATTTGAACTTTTTAATAAACAATCCGATCAACCAACCCGAGTTGGTCGGTGAGTCTACACTCATCACAATTATGTGATGACTTTAAACTCATCGCAAGTCCACACAGGTCCGGAGTTCATCGTGGTTCTACAATGGATTTAAACTCATTGCAAATCCGTATAGGTCCAAAGTTAATCACAACCTGTTTTAGCCATGAGTTTATCACAGATGTGTGATGAGTTATGAACTCATTGCAGATGTGCGATGAGTTATGGACTCATTACAGGCATTTCGCATAGTATTAGTTTAACACCTCCTCTACAATTGCACTGTAATTTTTAAAATTAAACTTAGCTTTTAAGTTTATATCTTTTGCACCAACTGACCCTCTGTGAAAACCAACCCAAACCGATACAACTTGAGTGGGTCAGTTTTCACAAAAGGTCAGTTTGCTTCAGCTGACCAACTCCCCAACCTGACCAGGTCAATTTGGTTGGCCAAATAGGCTACGACATGTCCGAACCAACTTACGAACACTCATAATTTTAGCTAAATTAATAGTCATATCTCCAATAAATAACAATAGTTTAAACTCCAATAATTATTAAAAATTTCTAGCGAAAACACAATTATTGAAAATATATTGATAATGAAAATACAATAATTACAAAAATTACAAAAATACAATAAGTACTAAAAATATATTAACTTAGTCAATAAATAGTATAATCTCAAATAATAGTTTAACCTCTAATTAATATTAATTAATCAATAAGTTATAACAAAAATACAATAAGTATAATAAATTAAATTTAAAAAATTCAATATTAGTAGTTTAATCTCCAATAATTGTTGAAAGTTTTCTGTTAAATCAAAACAAAATAAATTTATACATAATCATTGAAAATACATTTATCACAAAAAACAATAAATAATTAGTGAAATACAATAAATATTAATTTTAGTATATATAATTATATAAGAAATACAGATTAAGAGTTAAATTTATTATTAATAAATATTAATGTTTTTGAAAGTTATTTTCTCGAATTATTACTTGATATAAGTGAAATTAGTTATTTACAATATTAAGTAAAATATTAAATTATTATTAATTTCAATATTATGTTATAATTATTTTCTACTTTTCAGAATGTTTTTAAATTTATTACATAACTTCTTTATTTTAACTATTTAAAATCTAGTTATGTTAAATATTTTGTTATTTAAAATATTTAGTTATTTAAATACTTAAATAATATGTAAAATATTTAAATTTTAAAATATTAATTATTTATTGAATTTAATTATCCATAAAATCATAATTTATACTATTATTACATAATTTCATATTAATTTTGTAATACATTAACTTATTATTAATTTCAATGTTATGTTATAATTATTTTTCTACTTTAAAGAAATTTTAAAATTTATTACATAATTCTGTTATTTTAACTATTTAAAATCTAGTTATGATAAATATTTAAATAATCTAAAAAATATTTAAATTTTTTTGTTATTTGAATTTTATTTATTTAAAACTATTACAAATTATTAAATATTTGAAAAAATTTTAAATTGATTATCCAGAAAAACATAATATAAATTGTTAGTAGATAATTTTGTGATATATTTTATATATTTTTGTGTTTTTAATAAATATTTTAAATTTATTGTATAATTTTGTTAGAATATTTAAATAATTCTTAATTTTTTTAATCCAAACTTTCTTTAGATAGATATAGATAAAAAGTAGGGGAGAGGATAAATAGAAATTAGAGATAATTTAGGAGAGAAACTCTCTACTAAATTAGAGATAATTTTGAAGATAAATAGGAATTAGAGATAATTTTGGAGAAAGTTGGGGAATTAGTTTCGGAGAAATTCTAGAAGAAGAGATTATTTAAGTTGTGGAAAAGTGCATGTCATTGGTTGTTTAATCTAATCAAGATAAGCAATGATTATTGTTTTATATTTTTAGAATAAAAAAAAATAAGAAAAAATACAAAAATTGAAAAAAATAGATAAATAACTTTTGTCAAAAGAGAGTTATGCTGACATGGGAGGACCAGTTTTAATATATAGAGAGAAGAAAAAATAGATCTATGCCGACGGTCATAAATGCCAGCTTAGCTATGAATATGACAAAAAGTTGTAGTTACATAGGTCCTAAAGCAGTGGTCAATGTCCGCCAGCTTAGCCAATAACAATACCAACAGCTAATAATGAGGCCTCCGTTTTTCTTGTAGTGACATGAGGTATAGGCGGCATGTGCAAAAGGCAAATAAAACATCACTGAACTTAGATTTCATAACCAAAAGTCATTTGTATATTCTCCACCCAACAAACCATTACAGCCACACATTGGAAATATTGTGGGGCCTTCTGGCTATATATGACCCCATAAATGATACCTTTATGTGACAACCAGAAGTGCATGTTTATGTGTTTATCAATTGAAAAGAAAGAAACGTATGATTTTTGTTGTGTATTATCACAATAAAGATAGGACAAACCAAACGTATTTTACTTGCAAATACCTAAAAAAAAGAACGTATTTTACTTGTATTTTAGCAAGCCACTAAGAACCAAAAACTGCTCCCAACAAGCCACTATAGCCGTACATTCGGGATCTGCTGCTAGCAAAAATCCTGTGACAGTGTGGCAATCCGGTGGTGCATTGGAAATTTTCTCACACTTGTTGTATGTTCCTGATCAGATGCGTGGATTGTCGTGCTGGCAGCAAATCCCCAGACTCATTTTATCTTGGGGCTTCTGAACCTAAAAAAGAAAGAAAATGCTTGGCCAAATGACTCCACTAGTATTTCGCTGGAATTCAAACCGTTGATGAAGTGACTGTTTGGTTTCATTGTCATTTATAGAAAATGTTTTTATATTTTTGTCCTAAAAATTGGACAAGTGCTAAAAAAAAGTCATTTCCTCTAATGGATGGTTCTCACATAATTTAAGAAAAACATTTTCCATAAACAACTTAATCAAACAAAATTTCAAAGTCTATTGGGAAAAACACTTTTTTGGTATTTAGCTGATGCCAGTTTTCTGATAAATTGTGATAGAACCAAACACCATCAACAAATTTGAATGCACGTTAGGTCTAGGCACCTTCAATCTCTCAAATCTTCTATCCAGTGTTATCAATTAGCAGAGCAGTAGAGCTGAAGAAATTCAAAAAACAGAATTGTTCTACATGCCAATCATGCCAGCATTGCTTTAAAAGTTTAAATATTTTGGACAGCAATAGAAATGTGAACTTGTCATCCACAGCGTTGTTAGATTGCAGATAACGTATGTGTTTGATTTTATTTACGTTTTTTTCATTTAATGTTTGTACTCTTTTTATTTGTAAAACCGAGAAAGGTAATAATTACAACTGTTTATGACAATTAGTGGCGTCATTAGGCACTACATCAGCGTAACAGTGGAAAAACACTTGGTCATTTGTAGAAGTTTTAAAAAATAACTTCCCCAAATGATAAGTGTGCATAAAAACCAAAATCCACTTTTGTTATTCTCGATGCGAATGGAAGAACAAGAGAGGGAAACTGCTGAAGTGACACCTATGTGACAGCATTTATTGAATAAACGCCCACAAAACCAAACACCCTGAATGTATCCGCTATCTCCAAAATGTTAATAACCTCTGTGTCTTCAGTAGTATTTTTAGAAGGAAGCAGCATACCAAACTCTTTGGTCTCGAAAAGCAAGTGTAGGGGGACTCTAATATGAAAATTTCCATGCATTGACGCTTAAAGCGCCATTACTAATAAAATCCTTGCTCTAAAGCTCGGTAATAACCAAAAGCTGATTGACATGAAAGAGATCTCACTACTCTTTATAAAACATTATAGAGATCTTTAGGGGGTGTTTGGCAACATGCTATATCATCTTTTTTCAAAAACAAAGCCATATTGTGCATTATTCATCCTAAGCGTTGCATTGGACAGATTCAAAGTAGGGGTGCAACTTGGGCAGGCCCAACCCGAACTTTAACCAATCCAGCCCAAAATTTTACATGAACTAAACTTAGAATTTTGGTCCTTAGATGAGCTTAGGCCCAAGAATTCAGGCTTTTCTATTATTTCGGCTGAACCAGCCTAAGTGTAGCCCTTTGATAGCTCGAACCCCATCAAACCCTTCTGTGCCCCATTTATTCTTTTCTAATGACCTTTCCATTTTTGCTAAAGTAATAGTTAATCAAATCAACTATATTATATCTATTTTTGAGGAATTTGGTTTCCTTTCTAGAGAAACTGTGGATTTCTAGAAATCCACCACATTCAAGATTCCCAACATCCCGTGGAGACTGGCCAAGACAGAAACTTGAATGTAAGAAGTATTGTTCCAAAGAATCATGCTAAGTACTTTGAACTTCCCCTCATCACAAAAGTTGTTTGGAGAGTCTAGACCAACCAAAACTCGTGGCTTGATATGATCCTCTTAGATAAATATCAAAGAAGGCAACCATTTATTGATATGAAAATAAAGTTCAATTACTATTGGGGGTGGAACAGTGGAAGGATTTCATTCTAGGCCTCCCTATTAATCAAATATATAGGCAATTTGGAGCTCCGACCTATGGAATGACTTTTGGCCTGATAAAACTATCTCTATGAAATTTTCTTCTCCCAGGACCATGGCCAAAATCAACTAGTAGGGTGACTGGAATCTGTTTTTTTTTTTTCTTTTTTAATAGAATCAATCTTACCCTAGAAAATAATTTAATAAAAACAAAGCTATTCCTTTTGCTTCATTAAATCAAAAACTAGATAATTAGGTATGGGCCGTATGGCATCTCAATATCAATCTTACCCTACAAGCTGGTCTTTGGCTCCTTTGTGAAAAAACTCCCGACTAAAGGCCAACTTGTAGCCTTAAACTTCTAAATTCAAAACTTTGGTATTTTCTGTCAGAACGAAGAGGAAACCACTACCCATTTCTTCAAAGTAGGGGTGATTATTTTCAGCCCTATCTGGGCCCAGGCCCACAAGTTTCCAGGCCTGGCCTGGCATATCCCATAATCACCCCAACTTCAAAGGATCGACTATTTAGTGTCAACATTTGGGAACTAGCCTGAGAACAAATTTAAGTAGAAATAATTCAACAATGGCTAACTAGATCCAAGAAAATCTGAACTGAATTATGAAGAAAGAAAATTTAAATTTTGTTACTCTCTAGACTATATTTGAAAGACAAAGAATGATAAAATCTTTAGAGGCATTGCACCATTAGTCTATATATATACTCTATGGACTATACATATATATATATATATATATATATATATATATATATATATATATATATATATATATATATATATATATATATATACTTAACACCAATGATGATAAGAGGCAGTGTTTTCAACCCGTTGTTGACCTAGCCATTCGAACCATCACTCGGTCAGGATTCCAGGTCCGATTCAATCAAGACCCGTCAGATGGTCAAAAACCCTTGACTTAGTTAAGAATCGTTCGACCTGGACGGTTCAATCGTTGATCCGTTCAACCTAGTGACCGGGTTGCAGGTTGCGCACTCAATGCATACAAAACTTTCGAAGGCCATAACTTTGCATTTTGATATCCAATTAGGGTGGTTTTTTTTATTTTGGGTAATTTTTTGAGATCTATACATCTGAATATGATGTAGGTGCTTTGCCCTGTTATTTTCACAAAAAAAAATCTTTTTGGCCTCAAATTATAATTTTTAATATTTTTATAAATAAAAAATTATATATATATATATTAAATATAAAACAATGCATATAACATATCTAAAACATATTTATACACATACATATACGCATATGCACGTCCACACACACACATATATATAGATAGATAGATAGATAGATAGATAGATAGATAGATAGATAGATAGATAGATAGGTGATGATGTGACACGGTCTAAACTGTTTGATCCGACCGATCGAACCGATGACACACAACCCGAAGGCAAAAACGGTTCAGCCTCCTATTGGTTTTTAAAACATTGACCATAGGGCTTGACGCAAGAAATTATTGCCATAATAGTGACAGTGTCACAAAAGAACAACCAAGTAAAGCAGAGCAAGTGGCTTACCACATGCAAATGGTATTGGTGGACTGTGGGCAATCAGAATCTTAAAACTAGCATGGGAAAAAGGATTCAAGGAAGTTTTCTTGGAATATGACTCTTTGTCCAATATCACCACGCTCATATGATATATCCAAAAGCTTGTGAAGATAGAGATTGGATCGTAGTTCACTTGGATATCAAATCTGGGAAATGAACTTACAGAACTGCTTTATAAAGGCAAACAAATGTGCTGACAGCCTAGCAAACCTGGTTATTATAAAAGCGTCTGAAATTCTTTGTAGGAGACTCTGGCCCCCCTGGGGACGTTTGATAATAGCTGAAAATGCTGAACTGAATAAACTTTGTCTTTGGGGCAAGTTTGCTTTTGCGGAAGTTATTTACTCAGGTACGGAATCATTTATTTATTCATGTTCTTTATTTGTTAGGTAAATAAGACCAATAACTGTTTTAGTCATAAAAATTCATTATTAAAATGGGTAATTTTGTCCCAAAATGCTTATTTTTCAAATTTTCTCTTCATATGAATTATTATCCCAAATCCTTTCAATCTCCTTTCTGAAATTGATTTATTTTCTAAATTTGCCCTTCATATCAATCATTCAAAGGTAAAGCTGTAACTCATGCAACCTATGAAATTGATTTATTTTCTAAATTTGCCCTTCAAAGGAGGTTTTAGCAATTTACCCTAATTTCTGCTTTACGCAAAAGTTTGAAAGCAAGTGAAAGGAATTAGAAGTAGAAGAAGACAGGAAAGAGCCTGGACCACAGACTTGGATCAATGTTGGGTTAGCTTCTCATTATCTGTGCTGAGGGGGACATGAGTGGATTGGACCCTTAAATGGGCCATTCTTTGTGTAGTAATTAAAATGAGGCAAATTGTATGATATCCTCTTAAGTAATAGACATTATTGATTTAATGTGATGACAAGTACATCTTAATAAAAGTAAATATATTGTATGTAGAAAAATTAATTAATTGATTGAGATCTGAATTTAATTTAATGTACAATTAATATTAATAAATATACTATAATTGAACTAAAAAACATTTGAGCTAAAGAAGTAATATTACATTAAAAAATTAGATTGAAACTCGATTCTGACAATAAAGTTGGGTAATCTAGCCATGAATTTGTTCCACTTCCACTCAATCAATGGAGTCATTACCATGGATGATAGGACAAAGCCCATTAATTAGACCAACAAGCAGATTAAGGCCTTCCTTCCTCCTGGGCCTTCCATTGGTGGCTTTGAACTGGAAATATCTGCTGGGTGAGCCAGAGATGCTACTTGACTTTTCATTGGCCACATTCAGAACCTTCAACGCGTGCATTTGGGTTATTCCCAAAGCCCAAGAGGTGGGCTGCTGATTGGACATTCTTGATGCATGAATTTATGGGCCATGCGTTGCCCAACTAAAGGTAGTACTTTCAATTGAGGACGATAGTTTTTAATTCTTGTTTTTTTATTATTATTTTTTTAGGTAAGAAGGATGATGGAATTCATGCTACAAATTCTTTATCCTCATAATTAATTAATTCCACGCTACACTTTTGGTTGCATTGTTGCTCGCTTTGTCCATCCTTTATCTTAGCGGTTGGTAGAACTTTTTCACCCAGTACAGACTACAGACTACAGAAATGAGCAATAAGCAATGGTTGTGCTACTTGCCCTCACAAAATGGGGCCCAGGAAGCTATCTAAAGAGATTTTGGGTGGTATATTCAAGCCATTATTTCTTGGAACTATGATAGCTCTAGCTGATAGCTTTGAGGAATAGTTAATTAATTAATAATAATAGAGTATCAAGTGTCATCCGTTTGTCTATCAAACACAGACCAGACTAAAATGAAAAAGCCAGCCAGCCATGAAGTGATTCAACATTCCACTCAGAAATTGAAATTTTCTGGGTCCAGATCAGGCCACTGGCCACCATGAGCTGTATGCCTGTATGGGGATTCTAGGAGTCCCATGTTTATAAGGGCAGTTCCCCCTTTTTAAAAGATATATGCTCCATGTCCACAATCAAATTAAGGTGAATGAGGGAAGGGGTGCTCCTACTTGGTTCATTTAATCTTCCATTGGGATTATTAATTATGGGTCTTTACTACTGAAAGCTAGATTTGGAGTTTTGTATTAAAAATTCAAAAAAGAGGGGATGTAGTTCAGATGGTAGAATGCTTGCTTAGCATGCAAGAGGTACGGGGATTAATACCCGGCATCTCCATTATATTAAAATTTGAGTTTTGACCTCCTGGAAGTCCTCATGTTGCACCCCAACTTTTATTTATTGTTCTAACTTCTATAAAAAAATTCAATAAGGGAAAATCCTGTATGATGTTGGTTTGTCATACATGATACAGAATTACAGATCGATTGATTAATGACTTGATCACCTTAATTTGATCAATTTAATGGAAGATGCATGTATTGGTTTCTAATTTATTAACTTATTTAACTTGGTATAATATTTGGAGTCTCTTACTTTCTAGTTAAAAGGTTTAATTTACCTGCAACTCAGCAACTAATCCAAATAAACAACTACAATGTATACATGTGCATGATTTGAAATTACAAATATTTTGAAACCAATCCGTAGTCGATATAACTTTGGAATGCGGATATAAGCTTTGTTGGGTTGGGTTCCTTAAATATTGTGATATTAGGTAGTCTTAACTGTGAATTCAAGTAATTCAATTCATAGATCAGTAATTTGAAAATTCTTGTTCTACTTCTGCATGTTATGATCCTCAAAATCCTGATAGACACTTCTCTATTCTATAAGATATAAGAATAGGAAAAATAGTGCATTATGTTAGACTCCCATAGCTAGTTATATTCTATTTTTAATTTTTTGATGACAAGCAATCCACTAAGTATGGAGAATATTACTAGTGTTGAGACACTTGAGATAATAATTCTGCTTAACTAAGTAAAACAGTTACCAATCAGATTTGTTCCTCAAAGTTTAATTTCTTACAGCTCCAGTAAAATTAAGAGAAATTTTTTATTCAAGAAGGTTTAGTAAAGAATGTTGCAAATTCAAGTAGTAGCTAGTTGTTTAATCATTTTAATTTGTAGGTGTTTATAGCAAAATTAGGTGGCTCTAGTTTTAGCAGAATCACTATGGGTTTGTTTAGGTGCAAGTTTAACCAACAAATGCACTAAAGATTTAAAGCTAATTAGCATGTTAGAAGGGGGATATCATGATCAAGATTATATTATTTTAATTTCTTTTCTTGCCGACAACTTATATTTCTCCAAGATTCCATGAATTTTCTCAAACTTTTTTCCTTTTTTTATCTTTTTGTCATATTGGGATCATTGGCTAGGTAATAGGTATATGGTTCAGGGTGTAGAGTCCTTCCCTGGGAAATCTGCTAATGCCATGTGTTCTAGGGCAGTAGAGCTTGCTTATCTCACTCATTGACTCTTTTTCATGGTGAGTATTAGAACCAAGCAGCATTTTCCTCCTTTTTTTTTTAAGGAGAGCTGATTTTTTTCTAATCCTTTTTCGTTATGGCCAATGTTGATTACAAAATACTCTCATTGGCTGCTTTCTCTGTACATATTTGTTGTCATGATTTTTACTTGATGTAATGTTTTATCATCATCATCTATGCCTTGTCCCAACTATAGTTGTGTTTAGTAGTACCACTGTTTAATTCTATCTAAAATGTTTTGGGTTGGCCGGCACAATTTCACATATACAAGTATACAATTGGCTAGCTGTTTATGGATGAAACTGACAATACATTGAAAATGTTTGGGTGGCTGTTTGTAGAAACGTCAAACTGATGTTTCTTGCTCTGAAGGGGTGAAGTCTAATCATTCTAATCTAGCTAACTGAAGCCACTCTCATAAGTGATGTGACAAATGCATAGCTCTTACCAATTAGTATTGATCAACCAAAATGTTTTCTACTGGTTAAAACAGCAACTGTACCAAAAAAGAAACCTATAATATATAGAGTTGGCTACATGAATCCTGCATTGCCATTTCCCTTCCATTTCAGAAGCGGTCTCCTGAAAGAAAAAATAAAAAAAAAGTGTTCAAACACACTGAAAGAATGGCACCCCCCACATTTCATATGTTAAATTCATGGGGAGATGTTTCCAATGCGTAGCTGAATGGTGTACTCTTCACCGCACGATTTTGTTTGATGCCATGTTTACTCTAATGTAATTTCATCTTTAATCTAAAACATGGAAAACAAATTAAAGTAAGCTAATAATAAAACTTTGGAGCAACATGTCAAATAACTCTTTTAATTTGATTGTACATGAGGTTGTTTTGCTGCCCTCGGGGTCCCTGGGCACTGAGCTCGATCTCTAATTTGGTCATTGATGGTGTACGATCTGATTACTCCTAACTGAAGGACGATCCGAATTCCAGATGGGCGGCGAGCTAGATTGATCTGCAAAACAGTCTATCAGAGAACCCGGGGTAATTAACCCGGCAAAGTCGCTCCGATGCTTAAGTCAGTAAGTATGCTGTAAATGCGAGTTGAATGCTTGAGAGTTTGAGTGCTAGAGAATAGAGTAATCACACGTACCTTTGCCTTGAGGTTTCGAGTCTTTATATACTGGGGTAGCCGTGGGCTTCACGAAAGAGCTCCGGGTTCTCCGGGCTATAGAGATAAGGTTGGTTCCGTTTTTTGAGGAGGGCGGTAGGAACCATTCAGTTAGGCATCCAAGCCACATTCCAGATAGGGATTATTCAGCCAGGCATCTGAGTCACCTGCAAGCCAAGAACTGCCGAAATACGCATCATCAGTCATGGAGGATGCTAGGGAACCTAAGGCTATGTTTGATTTGAAGGAAAAGGTAAGGAAAGGTAGAAAAATCTTTGGAAACCTTGTATAGGTTTCCATGTCTTTCCCTTCTCTTATCTACCTTTTCCTTCAAACCATACATAGCCCAAGTGTTTCTCTTGTAAATATCCGTTTTTTTTTATAAATTTCCTTCTTTCCTTCTCAAAAAAAGAAAAGAAAGGAAACCAATAAAGTATCAATCAACTGTGAAGCGAGTAATTTTCACGGCGAATATGGGAGATACTTTAGACTCTATCCACTTAGACCGAGGCTCATTCATTAATTAGGTAAGAGGTCACCACATCATTTAGTGCAAGTGACATCAAGTATAGATGTAGCTACTGGCCTACTGCATCATTCTTATACAAGTCGAGATTTGGCCATGGACCACCCTACCTCGAAATTGTTGTTGAACCATTTCATTTAGTCTTAGAGAGTCCCGATATTAATAATTTAGTGTACATTATGATCAGGTGATTCGTGATCTTGTTGTTCTTTTTTTTATTACCTGAATTTGATGGTTTTTAACAGTATAATACATGATTGCTTCACAAACAGTTTTCCCAGCAAGTAACATATGTTTCAATTAATCTCTCTTCTCCGGATAAGACATATATGTCATAAGAGATGCTTTGAAACTGTCAACCAAACCATCTCTTCCTCTCAATATTGTTTTCTATTTTTTTTTCTGGCGGATTGGTTGCAATTAATTGAACCTGACCACGGTGCAATTCAACTAATCTATGTGCCATTGAACTAAGAAAATTTTAATCAAATACTAAGAATCAATCAGATGGATTCATATGAACAGACGAAGACAGTGTTGAAGGAAGAGATGGATGATGACTACTTAATTTCTTATAGTAATCGATCTCTTTTATCTACAAATTAACCACAGCAACTAATAAACCTTTTTCTTTTCTTTTCTTTTCTTTTCTTTTCTTTTCTTTATTAATTTATTATAATCAAGAGCTAGCATATATCTACAAGGGTAATACATTCATAAGACCCATCTGAACACTTTATAGTGTATGTCTATTTGTTTTCAAATAATAAAAGCACAACGCATTTGATCGAGCTGAGGGACCAACTTTTGTCACCTTTTCTCTTCGTTTTTTGCTGTTTCATTTTTGGTGGGTGAGGGACCCCTTACTCCTCTTAGGACAGGAGGTTCGACTCACAAAGATTACATAACTTAAAATCTGGGCTAAAAGGTCATAAAGGTGATTCACTAAATTCTAGTTCAGTTTTTAATTTATATCGTTTTTTTTTCTTTTTTCTTTTGCCAGCCGGAGAAGGCAACAACTGTAACTAATATTACTGCGTGCCGAGAGCCGAGTATTAGGGCTTGTCGCCCATCTCTAGCGTGCTCATGTCCATGGCTATGTCGTTGAAACAACCAAAACCAAACTCTTCCACCCCGAAGTCTTGGTAGTCCAACAACCATGCACAATTCTCCTCCCAAGACAAACTGCCGACGTCGTTATAGGTTTCTCCGGCAGAAGTTGTCGGAAACTTCCAAGAGGCTTCCACAAGAGGCTTGTCATCTCCCCACAGCAGGCAACTCATTAACGAGCCTTGGCCCCCGTTGTTATCCGACAACCGAGACTCATCGCCGGAACAATTTTCCGCTGCTGAGCTCGAATTCTCCTGATCAGGTGTGGTGAGACGTCCATTGTTTTCTGGGGAGGGCAGTCTAAGCGTTTTCTTACTGGAGTCCGGGTGACGATCAGCAGAAGTAATAGAGGAAGTTACTTGTGTAGCAGTAGTAGTAGCAGCATGTTTATGAAGGGGTTCATGGGTCACTGGATCAATTCCCATCTTGGTAAGCTTTTTCTTGATGTGGGTGTTCCAGTGATTCTTAATCTCATTATCAGTTCTTCCAGGCAACCTTGCTGCAATCTTCGACCACCTGAGATAACACGGAATCCCACATTATGTTAAACAGCAGACCAACGATAAATGAACTTGGTTTAATATTATATTTCATTAATTTTCAAACCATCCACAGTCCTTTACTGTAATCTGGGGAGCTAGGGATGCTTCAATTTCTTTCTTTCGTCAACACGAAAAATGTAAAATCATTTCAAGTTTCAACACCATGACTGGCCTTGATAAACTTGATCATTATTTTTAATTTGATATATTAACTATCATATTAGGTGGGTCGTAACGATGAATAAATAGTTCAAGTTGACTAAGCTTATTCAAATTTGGCTGCTTCCTGCAACCAACCTGACCTGTGACTGTGAGAACCGAGCAACACAACAACAACTTAGGATGATTGATGATTCGTTAGAGCCTAAGAGGAGTAAAAAAATGTGTGTG
Organism: Nelumbo nucifera; assembly: GCF_055504915.1. Taxonomy (NCBI): domain Eukaryota; kingdom Viridiplantae; phylum Streptophyta; class Magnoliopsida; order Proteales; family Nelumbonaceae; genus Nelumbo; species Nelumbo nucifera. The sequence goes on from NC_142649.1 coordinate 196,059,633, forward strand.
TGTGTGTGTGTGTGTGTGAGAGAGAGAGAGAGAGCAAACCTATTTCCAAGTCGGGCATGGAGGTCGATGACCAGTTGTTCTTCAGCTTCAGTAAGAAGGCCTCTCTTGAGGTCGGGTCGAAGGTAGTTGGTCCAACGAAGGCGGCAGCTCTTGCCACAGCGGAGGAGTCCGGCGAGCTTGGGGACGGCACGCCAACAACACTGGCCATTGGTGAGGATGAAGTTAATAAGTTTCTTGTCCTCCTCGGCCGTCCATGGCCCCTTCTTCACCCCAAGCTTGTCACAGCAAGGTTGTCTGCCCATCACTTACACCAACACCACTAGAGAATAATTACAGATCCAACTCTCTCTCTCTCTCTCTCTACTACTATCTACTCCTACTATACCCTAAAACACCCTAAAGGCTAAAACCCCCACACCCACCTTTAAATAAAGCTTTTACCTTTATTTGCTGCGCAACCAGGGATGACAGAGAGGGGAGAATTATAAAAATATGAATCCTGGTCCCACCATCAGTTTCAGAATGGTGCCCCCGAACTGCAATAAACCTGTTCCCGTGTCTTTTGCTTCATATGATTGCGATGGTGGATGACGGCAGACCCAACGGTAGCGCTACATCTAAGCATTTTTCCCACTCAATCCACTCCTCCTCTCCTCCTCTCCTCCTCCTGGTTGCACTCTTACTCAACCACTCCATCACCTATTTCGTCATCACTACGCTTTGTTGTCCGTATCCTGCCAAATTGTAGGGTGTTCTTCATCAAGGTCTGAGATTTAGCTGGGGAGAATCTAAACTCAACAATATCAGCCTATTCATCAACCCATGCCGTTCGTTTGTCTTCAGTGGGCCACCACTGGTATCACATTCACATCTCATCTGGTCGGGTCCTCTTTCCACAGGCCATTCGTGGCCTTTGACTTACAACAGCTAGCAACTATAAGATGATCCATCTCCTTCTGTGTAGGGTCAGCAGTAGTACTGAAACTACATTCCTTGGGCGCCCAGCTCAATCACATTCTACCACGGACGCTTAAATCTGATCAGAGACAAGAATGAAGAGAAAAGTAAAAGAAAATGGTTTCTTATCTTTGACCCACAAACTTTGTTCTTGTTAATACCAACCCAACCTGTACCCGGGTCCACTTTTTTTACACATCATTAAGACTGTCCGATCAGTATCATCTGGATGTAAGGCCATCAGAAGGTGGCCCACTGATGATATTGATTTAGATTGACATGTAGTTTAAAATCATTCAATATTTAGACCTTCTTTTGGACAATACGCTGTTGTGCTATTGTTTGTTTCAGCTTTTTACATGCCCAGAACCAGATAGACTTTAAGTATAGTTAACTGTCCTTCTTGCTTCATCGATCTTAATTTGTTTGACCAAGAAGCTTATTTGCTTGGTGTTGAATGGGGAGGAGGGAATTTCCACCCGACCCGACCCGACCCGCCAACTCCATCCCGACCTCTCCCACTCCCATAGGGAAGTACTGGCCAAGCCAATTCAGGCCGTTATATTTCCCACCGGATCCGAATCATGACCTGATCCATGCCAAACCGAATGAAGAAAAAAAACAAACTTTGTGTACAAGTAAAAGATTTGTGTATGTTCTTGATTAAGGATAGAAGACGTCAGCTACAACCCATAGTATGTTTGCCCATATTTGGTAGAACATTTATAACAAATGTACTAAAATTAGATAATTGATTTCTATTGTACTATACCAAAATCCAAATGTACTAATTTCTTGTCATAAACTAATACATTTCTTTATGAATTCACAGTATTAAACCTATATTACACTCAATGAGTTGATCACCATCATATAAACCCAGTGCCTTCAGCATTCGTGATCTCTCCCTCCAGCACGCAGGCCCACACTGGACTGAAGAACCTTTACTGTAGCAGTTATAAATGATCGAGTCGAGGATCGCCGTAAAAACCATCCACATCCCCTAACCCAGATCACAAACTTTAATTTTGGGCCTGACCCATTTCTGGTTCATGGTGGATGCTACTGTGAAGACATGAACAGATGACTTAACGTATGAAGCGGACAGATCGAAATCGACCACACCGTGGTGACCCAGTTGGGAGAAATTTGGGCCCTGCAGTAACTGTAATGTACGATAAGCTCAAACACCACCATTGACGGACAGACCCCACTTGAAAAAGCGACTCCCCAGCTACCAAATCAGAAAATAAAAATGCTTTTCAGCCCTGAAACTTGAAGAATGTACAGTGCCTTAGAGGACCCAATGACGTAACGTGTGAGTAATGGCATCGTCACATCTCAAATACAAGTAAACCTTCTTAAACAAACAAACAAAAAAAAATGTGAGGCTAACAACAGCAGCCAGTAGGGAGGAAGAGAGGAGGAGGAGAATGACGGGAGGAGGGTTTGATCTTTGATGAGTGTGTTTAGTAAGTCCAACCAACACAGACTTTGAGTATCATGTCGGCAACATCCGTGCCTTGCGGTTCTCATTGGCCATGGCTCAGCCAGTCAGCCGCGCCCAATAGGCTCTGGCCGATGCGCCCAGGCCACGAGTCTATTCGGCCTAGGCGCAGGCGGCCTATCTCCGCAAATAGAAAGGTGATCGACTGTGCTGAGTCTTCTCCGTAATAAATCTATCCAATAAAGACACTTTTCTAAAGATCGGATTTCTTAAGTTTGATTAAGAAATATAAGATAGCTTTAGCCTCATGAGTCGTCGTAAGCTTGTTAATTACGATGATGATTGATTAGCCCTCTAGGCCGGGGTCCAATGATTTGTCTTATATGAGTTGGTGGAAATTAGGGGGGCAGGGGGAAAAAGAAAAATAGGGTTTGAAATACTCTGTTCAGTGTTCCATGTGGGGGATTAAATTCAATGTGGTTGAAAACTTGAGATGATTAATGAAGACCAAGTGAATATATTTTTTAATTACTTTGGTTGCTTTAGAATTAAGGAAACTTGGTAATTCTATCATTTTCTGAAGCACCCAATTTAAGTCTCACAGAATTAAACTTTTATAATCACTGTTTTGGATCTTAGCAGTTTGTTTGATTGATGATGGGTATTGGATCAACTCATTGGATTTTATGTAACTTGATTCCATGCTTATTCTTGAATCACCTGCTCACTCAAATCATCTACTAATTCAACATTAATTATTATTTTTGTCTTATTGGGTGGTTTATTATTGTTTTTCTTTCTTTTTTTTCTTAAATCGTATTTACTATTGTGTTTTCTTTCATTTTTTATTAAATCATGGTTCTGTAACTTATTTATGCACTCCACTTAGATAATGACATAAGATAGAATTAGACACGATTAACCAATTAACTAGCATTTTGCTAATCTCCAAGAATGTTTAATGTTTATACAATTATAAAATGAACATGTAAAGTGAATTTAGCGTGGGGATTTTGTTGTATCTGATGAGGGCAGATTTGGCCCTCCAGTGAAGTTGCGACACGTGGCACCTCGTGACAACTAGGCAAGCCCCCAGGCAACAACTTACCAAGTTGGTCCCCCCCGGGGCGCCGGTCTGGTTGGCCTGGCGTGACCTGGCGCGGCCTGCGCGCAACCTGCGCGTGGCCTGCGCGCGGCCTGCGTGAACTGCGCGTGGCCCGCGCGAACTGCGCGCGGCCCGCACGAACTGCGCGAACTGCGCGACCTGGCCGGATGAGCCTGCCACATGCGCCGACCTGGCGATCTGACCCGGACACAGGCACCGACCTGGCGATCTGACCCGGACACAGGCGCCGACCTGATGACCTGACCCTGACACAAGCGCCGGCCTGGCAACCTGGCCGGACACCGACCCGCCAACTGACACAGGCGCCGACCTGGCGATCTGGCCCGGACACAGGCGCCGACCTGACAACATGACCCGGACACAGGCGCCAACCTGATGACCTGACCCGGACACAGGCGCCGACCTGGCAACCTGGCCGGACACCGACCCGCCGACTGACACAGGCGCCGACCTGGCGATCTGGCCCGGACACAGGCGCTGACCTGACAACATGACCCGGACACAGGCGCCGACCTGATGACCTGACCCGGACACAGGCGCCGACCTGGCAACCTGGCCGGACACCGACCCGCCGACTGACACAGGCGCCGACCTGGCGATCTGGCCCGGACACAGGCGCTGACCTGACAACATGACCCGGACACAGGCGCCGACCTGATGACCTGACCCTGACACAAGCGCCGGCCTGGCAACTTGGCCCGGACACTGATCCGTCGACTGACAGGCGCCGACCTGACAACCTCGAGGAGTTCATCACCGCACCCTAGTTCTGACGGGATATGACGTCTTACCATTTGAAGGCTTTTTACCCACCTAACCCGCGAGGGCACCACTATATAAGGACTCCGACCCCCAAAGCCAAGGGGAGAGAAAAAAGAGTATGGTAACCCCCGCTCTCTAGCTCTCTCATTTCTCTCCGAGCCCTCTGTAATCAGAATGCTAACTTAGGCATCGGAGAGTCCCCGCCGGGAAAATACCCCCGGGTCCTCTGATTCAGTTCCCGCAGGTCCCTCAGCTCCCGCCGTCTACAAAGGAGAGAAAGTCACCTCACGCAGGGGGTAGTCGGGTAGCGCTGCACCAGGGAGCTCCACCATCCTCTGAGTTGCAGACCGCCTAGGAGCAAGTCAAGTGACGAGTTCGCCAGGGAGCACTGCCGGACAGTTCGCCACTACCCAGTTCGCCATCAGGCAGTTCGTCACCAGGCAGTTCGCCACCAGGCAGTTCGCCACCAGGCAGTTCGCCATTAGGCAGTTCGCCACTAGGCAATTCGCCACCAGGCAGTTCGCCACCAGGCAGTTCGCCACCGGGCAGTTCGCCATTAGGCAGTTCGCCACCAGGAAGCATCACCAGGCAGTTCTCCCCCGGGAAGTTTGCCACCGAGTAGCTCATCACCAAGGCACGTCACCACTAGGTCAAACACGAGGTACTTAGCCAAAAAATTTTACACATCCCAAAAAAATGGTACGTGACCAAAAAACGGTTACATCAGTATCCTTAATTGATTACCAGAATTAATGAGTCCGCTCATTGGTGTGAACTGATCCACAATTCAAACTATTCAGTTCACATTATATAACTATTCAACTTGTAATATTCAAACCCCCCTAGGGTTTTCAAACTAAGTAGCCATTTGATAAATTAAATAGTAAAACTTTCAAGGATATAGTGTGATCTACCTAACTTTGCAGTCTCCTTAAAAACAATTATTCACAAAGGCTGTATTTGATTAAGGTGTAAATGTGAATCGACGTAAAATTCAACCATCGGTTTGCATTTACATCCATTTGTTTCTAATGTAAATATTGATAGTTGTTTTTTTTCCATGTAAAAGTTATATTGAAAATCGATGTAATCCTATTTTTTAACCAATTTTTACATCGTTAATCGATGTAAATTGATACATTGATAAAATCGATGTAGTTTTACATCCATTCTCACTTAAAAATTCCCAATGGTCCAGGCAGTTTTAAATCAATAAACTTTTATACAATAAATTTTTCCATCGATTCTTTTACATGGTGGATTTTTCCACCACATTCAAACGCAGCCTAAAGGATAAAGTAATAAGCTTTTTCAGTTCACCATCTTCAGCTGTTACCAATGGCACCTAAGGCATTTGACAAAGAATAAGAGAGAAAGTTCTGAAGGAATTTCATAAAATTCTCCGAGAACTTTCCCTCAATTTTTTATTTCTCCCTTATTTTCTATAAGACCAAACACGGCATAAAAGAAAAACGAAAGACTCTAAGGTTTCATACTCTAAACAGCTTTGAATACCCAAAAAAATACTGTAAACAGCTTTCCGTGAGGGAATAGCCTTCATGGCTGGAACTAGTCAAAACGCGGTTCGGCATTGAAACTGTGTAAAAATAGTGGGTGACAGTTACTACTTATATTTTTGAACATACATCAGCATAAACTGATAACCGGCTGCTGAGTTTGATCTGGACTTGAGGTAGGCAAGACCGTGGTCAGAAAAAAAATTCTACCATTCTAGAACAAAAGAATCATGGTCCTTGAAAATTCGAAACCTGGAAAAAGAGAAGGTAAATCCAATTCTGTTTTTCCCCCTCTTCTCTTCTAAATAAAGAAAGGCAAACAACACGCCATCCTCAGTCTCACAGAGCTACAATTCATGCATCAGCCTGGAAAACGAGTTGACAAAGGTTCAGGACTTGCTCCCAAGTCCGAAACGACTGCATTGTGGATCAAGCAGCTCACTTTACCGAGACTAAAACCACTGAGCAGCTGAGCCCGAAATAACCAAGGTTCAAAAAATCGTTACGTATTGACTCGTATCGGCCGATACGTATCCTATCGGGCCTTTCCCGATATGCCCCTACAGGGGTTGTATCAGGTTAGGGCCTTGTTCAGAGGGTAGCCGGGACTTAAACCGGCCCCTCCGAACCAAAATCAGAAAAAAAAAAGGGGCTGGTACCCAGTATCAATACTTTGAACCTTGGAAATAACTGCATCACGGGCCAAACGATTCACTCCACTAAAGTCACTGAGCTTAGAATCTTTGATACTTTTTCCCAACTACCAAGCCAAAAATGAAAAATCTGTTCCTCGGCCATGGAGGTTATGGTTAGGTTAACAGCTTTTAACATGTCCTCGGCAGATGAAGATCTAAAGACAAAATTTATGAAAGATGGGTGCCACGCTACCTGAACCCCACTCAAAAAAAATCAAAAAAAAAAAAAATCTTTGCTGCCATTACTGAAGGACAGTAGGAACTGCTTTTTTTTCTGACAGGCTCCAAATTGCAAACTCCATCTTTAAGGGTGCCCAATCAAATAGTCTCATTCTGGTGTGGTTCAGCTCTTTGAAAATTACAGCACATCAGTCCGTCGTGACGATGAAGGCAACCACCATGGTTGAAATTTGAAAGCACCCTACTACGTGATAAAGAATTCACGTGGTGTTTCATAATTGGCATAGTATTAGTTAAATGGCCTCTTAGCCCTTGAATCAGAATCAGAACGCAAGAATCAACGAGGCCGGGGCATATTAGAATTTAGAACAGTCTGTCTGTTAGTAGTTAACCTCCCAGGAGTTGTAACCAACTTCTGTGCCAATCTCTGGGGAGAAAAGGTTAAAGTACACAAATTGAAAGTGGTTGTTTTGATGCCTAGTCTGCTGATAAGAGTAAAGAGTAGCTTTCATGGACCCCGCCATCACAATGGCCTACCTCCAAATAGATAAGTTTTCTCCTTAATTTTTCCTGGTGGGTAATACGGTTAGTTATGCCACTTTTTCTCTTTGTTCTTGGCTTTCTTTACGGGGAGGGGGGTATTCGGAGCAGATGTGTTAAATTCATACAGATTGATGCATGAATTGAAGCTTGTGAGACTGAGTTCCTACCTGCTAAAAGACATGTTTACAACGATACAGCCATCCATGCCCATTAAACATACGGGCATCAAAGTAGAATTCCCTTGTCCTACTAGTACGAGCTCATATCTCCTGCAAGCAAAAACTCTGCTCACATGGCATCCAGAACCAGAAGCGCATTGGAAATATTTTCTCACATGTTAAATTCATGGAGAGATATTCCCACTGTGCAGCTGGATTCTCATGCTTTCAGAGCGTGTGCAAAGTTTTTGCTTGCAGGGAATCGCATCAATACTAGTATTAAGAACTTTCTTTTATAGAACACGGGCCACATCCCTATCATGCATGCCATTAAACTCTAGGACAGGAACAATAATCCTTACCTATAAATTTTTCAGCACTTTGAATAAAAATTTGTTAACCAAATGTAAAAATGGGCTTATGCTAGTAGAACGTTCCGACTTCCGAGTCTGTTCCGAGTAAACATGGTGACTTATGCACACGATCATAATCAAGCAACGCCGAAGTTGGGAGCTCCCATGGGACTGATCTCATCCTCCAACATTATTTATTTAGGTCCCGCAAATTTGCTCATCATCTTTGCAATGATAGGAGCCACCTTGGGATTGGCCTGGTGCTTTGCAAGATTAGCAGGGTTCTTCATTACTGCAAGATCATCAATGTAAAAGACAACCGTCAGCCATAGATGATAGTGACATCAAGTTCCTTTGGGATAGCATCAATGCTGCACTTATACTAGGCTAGTTCTTTATTTCAGGTTGAAACTACATGGGTAATAAATTCAGGTTGAAACTACATGGGTGCCTTGACATGCATGTGTCCTACACAATCAGAAGCTCGGGCTAGTTCTTTATTTCTTTTTCTTTGCCTTGTATCTATTTCTTTATTTACTTATTCTGGAGAGGGATTAGAGGTCATTTAGCATTTGGCATGGGGATCAATACGTATTAGGTTACAGTGACCACTTATTTTTCCTTTTATTTACTTTGCAGAGTAGTATTTGAAACACCATCATCTAAGCCTTATCCCAACTATATGGAGTCAGTTACGTTAACCCTGTTCTGCCATTACGTTTACTTACATTCAGTGTCATATCCACTGTTGAACCATGGGCATGGGGATCAAGCTCTTCTAGCCTCTTTCAACTTATGACAGATCACTTCTTATTGGTGTTATGGATGGTCTTCTCTTTGCCGTACTTGCACAAACCAACTTTGTCAACTTTCTCTTTTATCGCCTATTAGAGCTACCCCTGGATTCCTTCAAGTAAACCCATTTCTGATTTGATATTTTTTGGTGTTCCCACTCATCCACCTCAGCATTTGCATTTTTGCCATATTCACTTTTTGGACAAATTGTTTCATGACCGCCCAATGCCTTGCTCCATACAGCACTGCTGGCCTTATGAACGTTTCATAAATTTTTTTTTATAAAATGTTTTATAAAATTTTTCTCTAAGCCTAAGTGATATTCTCCTACCATATAAGACTCTAGATGCATTCCTCCATTTTTTGCATCCTGCTTTGGTTCTAGGGTTATGTCCTCAATTAAGGGGCAATTGGATACACAACTAACAGAATATGCAAAGGTCTGGATTTATTCAAATTTTAAAAACTGATCAACCTGAGCCACCCAAGTTGCAACCATGGTCTCAACCCCTCCCTTGTTGTGGATTATTGAATCAAGGAGATGGAAGATGTCACATTGAGATCATTTATTAGAAAAAAAAAAGTCACACTGAGATATCTCTTGTTGTCCAATAGACCTGATCCTGAGCCAGGTAGCCCAATGGGCCAGACCAGTCCAGCCCGTTCTAAGTCAGGCTTGGACATGACTTTAGGCTCGTGGGCTCAGGCTCGAGCCCAAAACACCGAGCCTGACTTGACAATATATAATAAACATATATAAACACTATGTTTTTTCTTTGTTCCTCTTCTCTTTTTTCAAGTAACAGTGAGATCTTTCATTATTTTTGGGTTTTAAGGTCTATTAATATAAATAAAAGAGTTTTTATTGAATAAAAAAAAGAAAAAAAATCTTTTTTCAAATTTCTGGTTGGGCTTTGGGCTTTTCTTTGAGGGCCGGGCTCGAGCTCAAGACCTAGGCCTGATGATAGAGTTGGGTTCGAGCCAAGTCGAGCTGAATACCTAGCTATTTGAGCTCGGCTTTGCCAAAACAATGTTACGCTCGAGCTCAAGCTAGAGACTTGAACACGAATTCGGCTCAGCTCAACTCAAGCTCGACTATGAGCCAAGCTTCCTATAAAAAATAAAAATTATTAGTTTTTATTTTACATACAAAAAATTAAGAATTATATATATCAAAATATTATCATACAAGTATGTATGCATGCATGCATACATGTATGATATGTATAATAAAAATTATATATATATATAGAAGGCTCGATTAGGCTCACAGCCTCACAAGCCAAGCTTCACTAGCAAACGAGCCTATATGTCGGACTCGAGCTCAACTCAAAGCTCGGTTTAAACCGACTCGAATTGAGTTTTTCACGAGTCAAGCTAACATAGCTTGTGAAAAGCCTGACCCGGTTTGGCCCGGCCCATGAACAGGTCTAGTCTCCAATTGCTAAGGTATTAACTACTACTCTACTTGTGTTAATTTTGCATTTAATCCTTCTCTAGTTTCATCTATTAATACCATGTTATCAGCAAACAACATGCACCATGGGCCAATATGCTCGTCAAATAAATAAGGACCAAGTCATGAACCTTGGTGAAGTCCTATTGTAACTTGACACTTTGATGTCTCTCCCACAGGTGTTCTAACATATCACCACTCAAATATGTCCATGCAATGTTCTTTCTATATCAAAAGTCACTTAAGAAATATGAATGAATTAGAATGGGGATTGTTAAATAAGCCTTAGGAGTGACATTACCAGCTGTTAATGTCGACTGTGTAGGTGTATTTTAGTCTTTATGTTTATGTTTAAGTTGCTGATGTGTAATGTTCTATTAGTAGTTGTGTCCCTCACTTAAGTAGGGGCAAAGGAGTCTTTTTATTATTTAATAGAAACATATAAATTGATCTGGCCGACGAGAGAGAGATTTCTCTCTAGTTCGAACCAGATTTCTCTCCTCTATTTTCTTCTCTTCTCCTTCTTCTTCTTCTTCTTCTCATCTTTCTCTTACTTCTACAGTCATTATTCTAACAGAATTCAAGAGCAGATTGGATTATAATATGGTATCAGAACTAGGTTGAGAAAATCGAATCAGCCCAGAATTCTGATCTCCACGCATCCAGTCTAGGGTTTTCTTTTTTTTTCTTCGCCATCAGTTGGAGATAAGGAAAGGGGCTGAAAAGGAGTGATCACCCTCTTCCCTTGGAGGTTTCTATGCCTCCAGTCATGCAGTTCGTGGGTGTTTGTTGTGGTTTGTAGGAAGCCCCCCTAATCGATGAAGAGAAGAGGGCTGATTCGAGTGATGCAGTGGAGTGTCAAGTACAGTTTGATTTTCTGGTGATTAGGTAAGTGATTTTTATGCAGTTTTTTATTGTGAATCAAATGGTGGATGTGTCCCAGGTCGTGTGGTGAAAATTCAGGTTGTAGTGTGTTAGGGTTTATGCAGATTTCAGTGTGGTTTGAAGGGGGGAGTGATCTTCGAGTAGTGTGGTGAGTTTTCAGGTAGTCGTGTGGTAGGGTTGTGGTGTAGAGAGTGAAGAATTCAGCAATAACAGGTGCTGAAAACAGTGTGGTTTATTGTGCAGTTTGGGGAGGGGTGAAATAAGAAAAAAAATCAGTCATGGGAGACAACAATGAAAGTAAAACTAGTGTGATGGTTCCTACTGACTATCTGAATGTTCAGATGACCTCTATCAAGTTGAATGGAGAAATGTTACAGGCCCGTGAATAGGATCTCGTCACGGGTCGGTCCACAGGGAAAACCTCTTGTTTTCCTTTGTTCCTCCCTTTTCTTGAGGAACCTATCTTGGCACCTTAATGGTGATTTGTTCAAGAGATCACCAACTCTCCTCTACTCTGTCTTGACTGAGAATTTCGATGCCTCTATTGAATATCATTAGCTCCTTTAAATAGGAGACTACAAGAAGATAAGAATCCCACTTTTAGGAGGACTCCCTACTGATCTATACTACTGAATTTAGATAAGTACACTGAACAGATAAGACTCCCTACTAGATAAGATAGAGTTGTATCTAACTAGATAAGATGAGTACAATGAATTAGATAAGATGAGAACACTAAGATGAAAACACTGAATTAGATAAGATGAGAACACTGAGTTAATCGCCCATTACTGCTACTATCCATTAAACTCTGAATTAATCGCCCATTACTGCTGTTGTCCATCACTGCTGCTGTTAGCGGTTGTAAAAGCATCCACAACAAGAAAATTATGTACCTTGGGCGAAATCTGTAGAAGTCTTTCTTAAAGCAAAGAAGAAAGTGAAACACATAAGGGAGGAAAAACCCTCTACCGAATCTCATGAGTATGGTGACTGGGAACAAGAAGATGCACAGGTTATTACATGGTTATGGAATAGTATGGAACCCATGATTAGTATGAATTTCATGTTTCTCGATACTGCCAAGGAAGTGTGGGACCGTGCTAAGAAGCTGTATTCGGGACAAGACAACACAACTAGAGTATATCAGTTGTATCAGGAATACTTTAATTTGCAGCAGGATAATCAGAGTCTTGAGGATACTATACTAGCATGAGAAACCTTCGTAATGAACTGAATGTGTATCACCCCCTCACCTCTAATGTTAAAATTCAGCAATAGCAGAGAGAACAACTAGATGTGAACAGATTTTTGGTGGAGCTGAAGTATGAATATGAACTAGTGCGGGCACAGATACTAGGAGGATCAGCTCTCCCTTCATTAGAAGAGGTGTTTGCTCGACTTAGGAGGATTTTTATTGGATCTACCGAGAATTCTAGTGTCTCCGATAGATCAGCCTTTGCAGTATCAAGGGGTCGTGGTGTTAGAGGTAGAGTTCAATGAGCTCATCTAGCCGTAGTGGTAGCAGTGGACCGGTATATGGCCGTAGTGGTGGTGGTGGGCCTATTTATAATCGTGGTGGTGGTCGTTCTGGAGGTCGAGATTCAGGGGGAGTCCATGGCAGAGGACGAAGTTCTGGTCCGTACACACTATGGTATGGATGGACATACCATCAATTATTGCTATGATTTGCATGGTCCACCTTCAACTTGGGCCAATCATGCCATGACCAGTGATAGCAACTTCAGACAGGAGAGACATTCAGCTGATCAGATGCCCCCTATATCCACAGATGTTCCCAGGAAGGAGATGATGAGTGTTCCCCATTATGAGTATGAGAGGTTTGTTCAGGCCACATCTCAACAAAATACAACCACTCTTGCACACTCAAGTATGGCTTGTCTGGCATCCAAACCCAATCCTTGGATTATCGACTCTGGAGACTCCGATCACATGGCTAGAACTCCATGTGTGTTTTCTTCTCTCTCTCACTACCCAACATCACAATTTGTTACCCTTGCTAATGGTTCCACATCCTCCCCATTTGTGGTGTTGATAATGTTCACATGGATCCTTTATCTTTATCCTCAATTTTGTATGCCCCCAAATTTCCTTTTGACCTTATGTATGTTAGTAAGTTGACCAAGTCTCTTAATTGCTCTATCACTTTTTACCCTTCTTCGTGTGTTTTTCAAGATCTCAAGACAATGATGAAGATTGGTGGAGGGCATGAAGCTGGTGGATTGTATTACCTTAATGGTGGTGGAAGAACGTAAACAACTCTCCAGACATCTCCTTCTCCTCTTCAGTGGCACTGCCGATTTGGTCATTCGTCACTTAAAGTTTTGAAGTCTCTTGTTCCTTCATTGAGTCATCTTTCTGTTTTGGATTGTGTCATGTCAGTTGGGGAAACATCATCATGTTCCCTTTAGTCTTACAGTTCATAAACGTATGTCGAGTCCTTTTTCTTTAGTTCATTCAAATGTTTGGGGTCCAAATAAAGTAATGTCATACAATGGTTATAGATACTTTGTTATTTTTGTTGATGATTATTCAAGGATGACGTGACTTTATCTAATGAAAGAAATGAGTGAATTGTTTACCGTTTTCCAAAAATTTTATGCTGAAATTCGCAACCAATTTGGTGTACACATTATAATTCTTCGTTTCGATAATGGACATGAATATTTTTATACACCATTTCAGGGATATTTGGAACATGGCATTATCCATCAGACTTCATGTACCTACACCCCACAACAAAATGGGGTGGCTGAGAAAAAGAATCGTCACCTTTTGGAAATTACTCGATCCCTCATGCACCATATGAATGTACCCAAACCTTTTTGGAGTGATGTTGTGCTTACTTCTTGCTTCCTAATTAACCGGATGCCCACGTCTATCCTTGATGGTCATTCTCCTTTCACCACTTTGTTTCCTACCTTGTCTCCGTTTCCCCTTTATCCTTGGGTTTTTGGGTGTGTTTGTTTTGTTCATAATCTGGGACCGGGAAGGGACAAGTTAGATGCACGATCCATTAAGTGTATCTTTCTTGGCTATTCCCAGACCAAGAAAGGGTACAAGTGTTATAATCCTAGTTCTCGATGTTTCTTTGTGCGTGTTGATGTTACTGTCTTTGAGTCCACTCCGTTTTTCTCGGGGTCAGGTGATGTTTCTTCCTCCTCTTCCACTTCCAGTTGCGGATCCCATTCCCCTTGTTCTAATTGTGATTGAATCTTTGCCTCCGGTGCCACCGCCTGTTGAACGGCCACCCATTCGTCAAGTGTATACACATCACCAACATGTACCGGCTCCTCCAGCTCCATCATCGTCAACAGATCTGGCAGTTGTTCCCAAACCAGCCCCAACCTCGGTTTCTGAACTTGATCTTCTCATTGTCTTGCAAAAAGGTAAATGCAGTTGCACCCCTCATCCTATTTCTAATTGTTTCTCTCACTCACCTTCCTACTTCCCATTGCCAGTTTATCTCCTTGTTATCCTCTGGTGTTGTTCCTACGAATGTTCAGGAAGCTCTTGCCTCTCTCCAGGGTGGCGCCATGCAATGGAAGAACTCTCAGCTCTAACTCATAATCATACATGAGACCTCACAACACTTTCTCCTAGTAAGCAGGCTATCGTTTGTAAGTGGGTATACACTGTTAAGTACTTACCTGATGGTAGTGTAGAGCGGTTGAAAGCTAGACTGATTGCCAAAGGGTACTCCCAAACATATGGTATTGACTACACGGAGACCTTTTCTCCGGTTGCTAAGATTGGTTCCGTTCGTGTTGTGATATCTCTAGCTGCTATGTATGATTGGCCTCTCTTTCAGCTTGACATCAAGAATGCTTTCTTACATGGTGATCTACTTGAGGAGGTCTATATGGAGCAACCACCGGGGTTTGTTGCTCAGGGGGAGGATGGTAAGGTGTGCAAACTAAAGAAGGCCAATTATGGACTTAAACAGTCTTCACGTGCGTGGTTTTGTAGGTTCAGTGAGGTGGTAAAGAAGTTTGGTATGAAACAGTGCCAGGTTGAACACTCAGTCTTCAGTCATGACTCTCAGGTTGGAAAGATCCTATTAGTGGTATATGTAGATGATATTGTCATTACTGGGAATGATAAAGTGGGAATTGATAGGTTGAAGATCTTTTTGCAGGAACACTTTCAAACAAAGGACATTGGTAAACTAAAATATTTCTTGGGGATAGAAGTAGCAAGGTCTAAGCATGGTATTAATTTGTGTCAAATGAAATATGTTCTTGATTTGTTGGAAGAAACAGGATTGTTAGGCGCCAAACCAGCTGAAACACCTATGGAAGCAAATGCTAAGCTGACCAATGATATGGGTAAAGAGTTTGAAGATCCTGGAAGGTACTAGCAGTTGGTAGGTAAACTAAACTACCTAACCATTACTCGGCCAGATATTTCATTTGCGGTTAGTGTGGTAAGTCAGTTCATGCAGAAACCTCGGGTTCCACATTGGGATGCAGTTCTAAGGATTGGGAGGTATTTAAAGGGGGCTCCTGGTCGTGGCTTGATATATAGAACTGGAGGAAAACTTGAAATAGAGGGATATACTGATGTTGATTGGGATGGCTCTATATCTGACAGGAGATCCACTACAGGCTATTGTACTTTCCTTGGGGGTAATCTGGTGACATGGAAAAGTAAGAAACAGACAATTATGGCAAGAAGCAGTGCAGAGGCAGAATATAGAGCTATGGCACATACTACTTGTGAATTAATGTGGCTGAGAATCTTCTACAGGAGATGGGATACTCTATTGACACTCCGATGAAGATCTATTGTGAGAATCAGGTTGTAATCCATATCTCTTCTAATCCGGTGTTTCATGAGAGAACCAAGCATATAGAGGTTGACTGTCACTTTGTGAGAGAGAAGGTGCTGAGTGGAGTGATAGATACTGCATATGTTAACACAGAAAAACAATGGGTAGACCTGTTCACCAAAGGGTTGAGTCGGGGGAGAGTGGACTACATATGTATCAACCTGGGACTATATGATATATACTCACCAGCTTAGAGGGGGAGTGTTAATGTTGACTATGTAGGGGTATTTTAGTCTTTATGTTTATGTTTAAGTTGTTGATGTGTAATGTTCTATTAGTAGTTGTGCCCCTCACTTAAGTAGGGGCAAAGGAGTCTTTTTATTATTTAAATAGAAACATATAAATTGGTCTGGCCGACGAGAGAGAGACAGATTTCTCTCCTCTATTTTCTTCTCTTCTCCTTCTTCTTCTTCTTCTCATCTTTCTCTTACTTCTACAGTCATTATTCTAATAAAATTCAAGAGCAGATTGGATTATAATACCAGCCAATGGCTGTCTTGAAGCGTTTGTCCTCTTCTAAGATTTTGCAGTGGTTTTGTTCTTCTTTAAAAATTATCTTTTAACTAAATTCATTGTTATGAATTAAAACGGAAGAAAGTAAATATAAATATCTTTTGAAGCTCCTGAAAATGACAAGTAGTAACTTCTAAACCATAAAGTAATATGTATATTCTCCTCTAGCTTAAAATCTTCTCAACTATATATTTTCCATGCTATGGCTGGAAAATGGAAATAAAGCCCAAAAGAAAATGAAATCTACATATACACTTGGCATGCCAATCATATTATTGCACTTCAATGTACATATTACTTTTGCAATAACAAGTCCAGCCAAACAGTTGTACATATGGCATCTACATGAGTCCCTTCTATCACTTGCTAGCTTTATTCTATTTTCATTAATGAAATTTCTTTGATTGTAGTTAATGATCAAAGAATATGGTATCCACACGAGAAACGTGAGAAAGAAAATAGTCACTTGATGTGTTGTGTAGGACTAATATTCAAACTATTGATATTGCAAATAGTATCAGTAAGGCTACTTTTAATATATGTATTGATATATGCTTTGAATCACATTGATATGGAGGAATGATTAGGATGCACTTGAAAACGCTAGGGGAACTAAGAAGAATCCAAAAATATGCTTTGGTGTAGTGTACTGCAAATTTTTTCTCATTGGATATATGCTTGCATGTCATGTAATCAACACAGGTTCAAATCACAGAAATAACATGCAAATTTTGTCTCTAGGAGAATTTAGAGTATAATCTATATCTATATATTAAAATGAAATGATCTGACATGGCATCTTTCTTTTTTCTCATTTTTTATTTTTGATTTTTTAATTCTAGGTAATTCCATGTAATGAGCAAGCTTGGTTGAACAATGAGAACTCTTCAAGAGAGAGAAAGAGAGAGAGCTTTTCGTTTGACAAAAGAAAGCCTAGGAGAATCTAATCAATCTATAAAAGGAATAGGTATAGTTTAATTAATGCATTAAATGTGGGTGATTTGAAAAAAGAGAGCTTAATAAGAAATATAGTGTAATTAATGCATTAATGTCAGGGATATGTATGGGAGAGTTCAATAAGAAAAAAAAAATAATAAAGCATTAAATAAGTAGGGCAATGTATTAATGCTTTAAATATAGAGGATTTGATGGTATGTATCAATTGATGTATTGAGAACAGGTGTAATGGCACCAAAACTGGGCAGTTCCATCTGTGCTACACAACGGTCTCCTCAAAAAACAATATGATGCACCCTGTATTAGATGTATCATATCAAAATTTTATATGTGCAGATTAAAAAGAATAATTTTATATATACATACATACATACATCTTTATATGTATGTAAAAAAAATGGCAAGGTGCCAACCAGCAGGTTGGTAAGGTCTCTTGCTGGTCGTAGTGGAGATTTGGATTCGAATCCCACCTGCACTTGGGTTGGGTGGGGTTGGGGTGTCAATGGTATTCGAACATCCGATTCCAAATTCGAGATTCAAAATAATCAAATCAAATTCAGATAATTCGAATATCTAATCGGTTGAATTCAGATATCCTAGTCATATTGAATAGCTAATCAGATTCAGATTCGGATATGACCCAATTTGATTCGATAAATATCTGAATTCGACCGGTTATTTAATTTACTTATATATAATATATAAAATATTTAAATGTTTTATATAATTTAAATATAAATAATTAAATCATATTATATATTTATATAATTTATATAAATAAAATATTTATTTTATATATTTACCAATTACCTAAAATAATTAATTGGTTGAATTCAAATAATATTCGAATATTAATTTTCAATATCCATCAGATATCGAATAGAATTCGGATATCGGATTTTCTAATCAAATTCGAATTCGGATATTGCTTGATTCGTTTCGAATCCGATCCGTTTACACCCTAGGTGGGGGGTTATAGGTTGGGGGATGGGCGATGAGTGCATAAAATATTACCCATTTATCATGTATGTGTACGCCCAAACTGCCACTAACAATAAGAGGCAACCTTTTTTCAAAGATAAATAAAGAAAAAAAAATTATTAGGGAAAAGGAGAAAAAGATTACAAGGGGTGATAAGATATCACCCAAACCCATAAAATACCTACTTAAAACAACCCTCAAAACCACCCAACCCAAGGCAAAAAAGAAACCAAAACCTTCCCTTATCCTTTCCTCCCATCATCCCAAGCCCAAACTCGAACCGCCTCAAGACAAACCTTTTTCCTAAGACTAAATTTAGGATTCGATCAATTCAAACCTTCCTCTATTGAAAAATTACATTCTTTTTTCCTCTTAGGGCCCTTTCTTGTCTTCTTTCCCCTTTCATAATTCCAACCATGGTTTTCAAAACCGGACCGAACTAGACGGTTGGACCAGAAAAACCAAGAACCAGTCAGGTGATCGGTTCCGTTTTACCCTAGAACCGTTATTTTGCCAAAAAACGTTGATTTGGTCAGCAAACTGCTGACCCAAGCAATCGAACTGTTCAAACCGTTCAACGGTTTTGCTCATTTTTTATTTTTTTGTTAGAACGGGCCATCCGTTTGGTTCAAACGGTTAGACCGTTTGACCCGGGAACGGACCCCTGATCGGTTCGTTGTCCGGTTCAGTTTTAAAAACCTTGATTCCGACCACGAATAGAGCTCCCTTCAATCTATCAAATACCTTTGACACCGTCACAATTCTGCAACTATTCTGATGTTTGAATCATTTAACAGCAGAAGAATTAGCCTTAATCCTTCTTCTCTGCCCATAATCATCATTAATCCTTTCTAGTTCTAAAACCGCATTCTTCGCAAATACTTGCTCCGCTGTCAAAACCACGCCCTTTTCCGCATCTTCAATTAAAGTCCCACAAACAGAATTTGGACCTTCAGCCTTCTCTCCCAATAATCCCCCGGCCAATTCTTCCACCTCCGCAAAAGCTTTTCTAACAAATTCCTCTCCACCCAAGAAAAATAAACCTAGAACTTTACTAACCTCCACCTCTATGTCAATAACCGTTTCCAGATCAGCTTTCCCCTTGACCTCATGAGTTTCATCCATCATAACCATCTCTTCCTCTTCCTTTTCATCATTCAAATCTTCATTGGGAGGTTTCATCCTAAAGATCCTTCATTAACAGCCCTTACATTCTTCCTTAAATCCCTTTCTACTTCTATGCTTCCCTTCCCTTTTGCTCTCTCCACTGCTTCTATCCAAACACCTGCAGCAGTCAAACCAGGCCCTGTTCCATTTTCAATACCAATACGTTGTAAATCGCTTCCAGCAGGAAAATCCCACTCCTCATCTACCCCCTCCACTAGTAACCCAGCTGTCCTATCTGCCTCATCTTCCTGAAGCTCTCCATGCTCCATCCCATCAGCGACAGTCCCCAAATTCTCCTGTCAAACACCAATAGAGGAAGATGATGATAGACCAGAACATTTGTTCATCATCAACCCCCTCCCAATGACCCTTACATGATCACTTGAAGTCACCTGAACCTTTTCTCTTATCATAGGGCTATTAATAAACAAACCCTGGTCCATGCTCAGTCCAACAACTTTGGGCTTCCTTGCATTGGGTTCAACTGACTCAACCAAGCCTTCTCCCCTGTGAGTATTAACATCATCACGTGAACTGACCTAACCCGGATCAACTTCTTGACTGGAGCAGATGACCTGACCTGAATGATCTTGGGAAGTAAACAAGTGGGGTCTGACAAAACCCCCTTTTTAACTCCTTCGGCACAAAAGCTCATTCTCCCATTTTCTGTTTCCAATGCTTTACCCTTCCCAAAATTCAACTGTTCGCCTTCCTCAAGGCCACATCCTCCCATCCCACTTCCAACCCCCTCTGCTTTCCTTCCACGTGTGCACCACCCTTCCACCTCATCACCATCTTCAACCTTGGTAAGCCCTCTCCATAGCGACACTTCCACTTCCGTTGCCAGCCACACTCTACACCACCGTCCATCAGAGAGAGCATTGAACAAATGTGGTGCATCTTCCGGTTTAATCCCTGCCACTTTGTCTTGCCACATACAGATCAGTGATGTTGAAGCTGATGAGCACACCACCAATCGCTCTAGCAATGTTATGAAAGATTGTCTCCTTCCATAGATGAAAGAGAAGCCCCAACAGTTTCAGGGTGAACTCTCTGTCACGAATTTCCTTGCTGTTACATGACTTTTTTTTTAAGTTACTGTTACATTTTTCCATTCTTGTACCAGAACCATGCCTATCTCTGTCTCAAACGTAGAAGATTCCACCCTCTCTTCTCCCACATCCAGAAGGGCTTTCATATCATCGAAAGGTATCAATGTTACCTTATCCTTGATTTTCATATTGTTCACAACAGATGCCAAAATGTTGTTCCATTCTGTAACCTTTCTACTAGCGGTAATAATGTACCTCTGTTCCCAAAACCTTTACTCTGCCTCCAGCATGATTTTTTGGATTTTATTAGAGCTTATCATGGTTGCATTCATTCTGCAATTCTTAACCGCCTGACTGTTTTTCCTTTGTGAGCTCCATCCTCTGTCGTTTCTTTTCCAAAGCTTAAGCTCTGGCCCTCAAGCACAGAATTTAAATATTTCCTTTCGCTTTTTTCTTTTAACAGGAGAAAGAATTGCAATTTTTCTGCTACCAACTTCCAGCCCTTACCTTCTTTACCCTCCGGGAAACAGACCATTTGTTTTTTGTTGGTGCCAAAAAAATCCGAAATCACCACGAACCAACCTTTTACATTACTTCATAGTTCCACCTGATACCTTCTTCTTGGTACCTCCATAGAGCTTCTCCACCTATTATGTTTCATAGAAAAGCTTGCCCCATCGATAAAACATTTGAGCCAAAGAGTACCCTCACCAACCAACAACCAAAACCCCTTCTCTGATCTTCAAAGTTTGCCAGTCCTTACTTTTTCCTTCCTCGAACAATAGCCTCTTTGCTTCAATCACTAACTCATCTGTCCCAGTGTTTTAAAAGCACAAGGCGCAAAAAAGGCACAAGGGCCATTTTGCACTTGAGGAGCAAAGCGCAAGGTGAGGCGCACACGCCTTTTTGAGGCAAGGCGCACAATTTAAAAAAAAAAATAAAAGCTAAAAATTCAATGCGAAAAATTCAAAAAAAAATCAAAAAATTATAAAACATAATATTAATAAAAATACTAACTTAAGTTTTAAAATAAATGTTTTAAAAAACCTATTATCTAAAATTAAAATACATAAATATAATATGTAAAGCATATTCAAATGAGAATTTAAAAATGAAATCAAACATATAAAACATTTTCAAGCATATAAAACCCACAATCTCTTTTTTTTCTCAATTGCATTAAGTAGCTAATGTGACATATTACATTCTTAATTCTACGAGTCGCCTTTGTGCCACGCCCCTCGAGGCAAGCCCAAACAAGTCCATGTTAGGGTCTTAAATTCTTAGATTTTACACAAAAAGGAAAAGGCGGCAAATTTTCAAAAGGCGCACGCCTGGGCTAAGGTGCAAGGCGCACGCCTAGGCGCACCAGGCGTACGCCTTTTGAATGGGTTGCGCCTAGGACGTGGGCGAGGCACCTACCCTAAAATGTGCCCTGCCTGAGCACCTAGGCATGCCTGAGGTGCGCCTTTTAAATCACTGGGTCTCCTACATTCCAAAGATTTGGTATGTGGGGGTTTTGTCATTCTCATTCATATTAGGGAAAAGAAAATCCCATTGATTGTTGGTTCTGACAGAAAATTAATATACTATACCACACACAATGAGACTAGGACTATGAAGACTGACCACACAAAATTGATAAAGGAATTTCCATGCAACTAAGTCACAAAAATATAATACATGATCATGAGGTAGCTTCTAAGCAAATAAAAAAAAATCCAAAACCCTAACTAATAACCAATTCAACTGGTGAAGAATATGAATCCCCTAACATGTCAAGTTACCTTTTCAATTACCATATATATTTAGCTAATGCCTTTTAAGTGGATTGTGATGCATCTCACATTGGGACAAGAGAAACTCCTCAGCTAAGATCCATATAGTACAATGCTTCAACACCATTGTTGAATCTTTGAATATCAACAGAACCACTTAAGCAAGATATTATATTCTTATCAAATCATAGAACACTTAAAACAAATCATAGGAAACAAGACATGCTTCTAATGTTATTTTTGATGAGTGAAAGCTAATATTTCCAACATTCTTACAGCAAAAACAATTATAAATAATGTTGACAAATCCAGTTCCAATACTTGCTCTTTAATGGTTTAGTGCCTTTAGAGCATATTAAATAGCATAATGTAATAGAAAAGCCTATAAAACCCCTACTACATCAGTATAAACAAGAAACCTAACAGAAACTACCACTTAAAAAACTAAGGGGTTGTTCACCAATATGTATGATTTTGATTTTTTTTTTAAACAAAATCAACACTGGGGCCCCAAATCAGTGAAGAAGAGAGAGGAGGAGGAGGAGGAGGAGGAAGAGATAAGACAAAAAAGAAAACAATTTGAAGCTACAGAAGAATACCATCTTGAAGAGCAGCCATGACTTCTGGATCCTTGAATGCTGCCATCAACTCAGGATCCTATTTCAAAAGAAAATAGTTAAGAAGAAAACACTATCAATAAAAATCACATCATGTGCATCTAGGATGCTTAAAAATAAATATTCTTTTATTTGCTCTGTACATGATATAAGTATATGACAATTCGTATATCAATATTCAAGACATAATATGGATGCAAGTATCTTATCCAACATACTGACATTAAAATTGGAACTTTAGCTTTCTGTTCTAAATATCTTATTCAAAGCCAAGTATCTTTTTACAGTACTTCAATTTAGATAAATAAAATAAAGTTTCATGTAAATTGTAAAAAAGCCCAAAACTAGCTCAGATGGCTATGGGCATCTTACTATATTAACACAGGTCAACAAAAAACTGAAAATATCCGTGCAGAGAGGCATAGGTACAACCATGAAATAGAAATTTGAAGTAGGGATATAACCACCCAAAACTAGTAGACATGCTAAGAGATCAAAATACCAAGTTACCAACAATCAAAAGCAAACCCAAGAATAAGAAATCGGTGTATACTCATTGAAACTAAGCACTTACATTCAGGATTTTGCTCATATCAATATTTCCAGGCATTCCACCTGGAAACCCTCCAGGCATACCCCCAGGAAAGCCCCCGGGCATTCCACCAGGGAATCCACCAGGCATGCCTCCAGGCTTTCTACTTGAAGATGACTGCTCCTGCTTTTTGGCCTTCTCGTATGCAGCCTACAGAGTTTCATGAAAACATATTAGTTGTGTGACAAACAATCAATAGGAATTATTTCCTCACCAGATGAATATAACAGCCATTACCTGAGCTTCGGCCTTTCGACGTTGTCTCTCACGCTCAATTCTCTTCTCTTCTCTCTCCTTGCGCAACCTTTCATACTTCCTACGGTGTTCTTCAATCTTATGAGCATTGGGCTCAACCTGTAAACCAACCAACAGGTCAAGTTCTGTAAACATTCCAAAAATACTTAATAGATGGGTAGAACTGTAGAAGAGAAATGATAATGGATAGATAAAACCACCTTCTTAAGTACTGCATTGATTTCCTCATCATAATCTAATTTTGATGCTAAGTGAAGGTCCACAGCAGCCTCCTCCCATTGGCCAAGCATTGATCGTGCAATACCACGAGACTTGTAACCTTTAGCAGAATCAGGATTGATCTGGGAGAATGTTTATAAATAATTATATGAAAGGTAAGCACAAGCTGCACAACAAACCAGAAATATGCAGAAGGCAAAAGTATTTGCGTAGTCTCGTATATAATACTAACTCTACATCCATGTGCATGCTAAGTCATATTATAAAGCCAGTTTATGCATGCAGATTCTTCTGCATAAGATGCATTTATTTTTTATTTAAGGAAAAAAGCCTGATTATCGTATTGCGATGCAATCAAACTAGGGAGAAGAGAAATGACCTCCAACGCTGCATTGGCATCCCTAATTGCAGCATTAGGTTTCTTCATTTTGATATACACGCTAGCTGCACAAAAAACAGATAAGCAGTGGAAACTCAATATAACTTAACTCACAAGACGAAGTAAAACGATTAACAGAATACGAAATCCATAAACAATACCTCTGGTTGCATACATTATCGCAGACATTGGATTCAGCAAAATTGCCTCCGTTAGATGGTCGATTGCTTCCCCCAGCTTACCTGATTAAGATAAAATTATAAGATTCTTGTAAAGAAATAATACATAAAAAACATGAACAAAAACATACCCTCTGAAATTGCTTCCATGGCTTGTGCCTTGGCTGCTTGAGACGCATCACGGTTATCGTCCGTAACCTCAACAGACGGGTCTCCCATCTATGTGGATAAAAATCAGCGATAAAGAGCCATACAACTACACATATACACACAAGACTACTGAAAACGACGGACTCAAAATGTTGATTTATTTAGCATTCACCTTCTGTGGAGGATCATTGTCCGGCTCTAGAGTCTCTCCTTCAAGCTCGATGTCCGATTCGATAAGTTCACTCTCGTATCCTTCATCAGCTGTAGTTGATCCTTCTGGGTGAGAGCCCTTACCTTCTAGGTCATCCATCTCCTCGTCGCTCTCATTCACCATTTGGGTTTTCTATAGTTGAATTGCCAAGTTAATAGTTTCAATAAATTCAACAAAATGCAAAGGGAAAAATAGAAGAAGAAGAAGAAGAAGAAGAAAGAACTACAAAAAAAAAAGTTCAAATTTCTACTTCTGGGAACACTCAAAACCCAACACAGCGTAGGTATAGAAAAGATGAAAGAGTACCGAGCTGCGCGTTGGAGGTGACTCGCCATGCTTGTAAGCTGGGGGAGGAAGTTTAGCGCCGAGACTGAAAGAAACCCATCGAATCGAGAGAAATGAGATAATTCGAACAAGCAAACATAGAAAGAGTTAAGTTTCTCTTTGTTTGATTGAATAATTTATACCTCTCGAGGTAATCTCGGAAGAAGGAAATGGAAGGATCGCTGAGAATGGAAGGATTGGACTTGCATTGTTCGATGAAGAGCTTCAACTGGGTCACCTTCGCCGCATCCATGGCGTCTTCTCAATAGGAAAAGCGAGCGGGATATTTCGCAGTTCTCTGTTTCTCTTCGGTTTCCACTTTCTATAACAAACGGGAAGTTGACGAGGCAGCGACAAAAGATCTGGTTCAGTCCGTCTAGTAGCTTCCAAAGTTTCGAATAGATAGGCACTAGCGGTTAGCCAATTATTTTCACTTTTGGACCACCCGGATCCCGACATTTCGGAGCCTATACCCGAAATGAAATTTTCCCATAAATCTCAGGATTTTCGGCTGATAATCTAATGGGTACGCTTGCAACATGGATCGAGTTAGTCCGAATCTAATCCGAACCCAGCCTAAAATGTAGGGGTGGATTGGGTTGGGTTGAAGTTCGGGTTAGAATTAGGGTTAGGGTTAAGATTGAAAAATATGAATTTGACATAAATATGATTTGGATTAGAATTGAAGCCTAGATCAACCCTAACTGGATTTAACTTCATATGTATAAATATTTATTCAATTATTTATAAATGAGTCAGATCGTTGCATATGTGCACAACATATGTTTTTCTTTTTGGGAGGTAATTTTATAGACAATTATTGCACGAACTTCAAATATATAAAAAAAAATTACTTTAATTGCTATACTCAAAGGACTTCGGAGGTTGCTACCCCTAGTTTTATGTAGTACAAAGACCCCCCCTACCATGGGTTTTTACTGACAAATACCCTCTCAACTTTCATTTGTTAGAAGACCCCTTTAAATTTCACCTTGCAACATATACCCCCTGATGGTTAAATTAGATGTTAGAATATGTTAAATTACCAAAATGTTTACATAAACTCTTCTTATTTTCATTTTCTCATCATGTTTTTCTTAAACCCTAATTGACGAAAAATACTTTCATTTTCTATACTCATTTCACTAGTATATAAAAAAGAATAAATTCTTTATTCATTTCACTCACTTCAATGTGTCTCTTCATCTTAAAATATAAAAATTATCCACTCCTTTCTCCAATAAATTAAGAAAAAAAAACTAAACCATAAATTTATATCTATAAGGAATAAACCTATATCATGTCATTTGAACATTGATTCCAACCAGAAATTTGCAAAGGACCTATTGGAGCAACCAAGAGGGTTTCAATGTTATATTTAGAAAACTAATTAAATCATAAATCATTCAAATAAAATAATCAAATGGTAGTTTGGGAATTTAAAAAATTTTAAACAGCTGAATGAGTATCTTTTTTTCAAAGTTAACTCTAATAGTTAGGGTATTTGTCACTGACCCCATAATATAGAGGGTTATTTGTAATTTTATCACTATTTATTTGTTTATTTATTTATTTATTTATTTATTTATTTATTTATTTATTTATTATTATTATTATTATTATTATTATTATTATTATTATTATTATTATTATTATTATTATTATTATTATTATTATTATTATTATTATTATTATTATTATTTCAAAGAGGAAAACAGAGTGAATAATAGGAGTAGATATCATGGATTCACCACCCAGTTTTGGGTTCAGTAATTTAAAATGATTTTTTTAATGAATTTAAAAACGATTTCAAAATGAGAATATTAAGGCTATGTTTGGTTCAATTATCATTCTTTTTCATTCTTACCCAAGATAAAATTCTAAAATGGAAAAGAATGGGTAAAAATAAGCAAAATGAGAAAATATTGCTATGAACCAAATGTTTTTTTTCCTAAAAATGAATTCTTTCAAATTGACAAGTGTACTATGTTGCTCATTTTCATTCTTCAAAAAAAAATTCACAAACTGCCAACCTAGGTCTCCAATAGTCAATGTTTACCAATTGGCATAGATGTTTTTGTAAATGTACTTTTGTAAAAGAGCTTTTATAAAAGTACTTTTGTAAAAGTGCTTTCATAAAAGTACTTCCATAAAAGTACTTTCATAAAAGTACTTTTGTAAAAGTTCTTTCATAAAAGTACTTTCATAGAAGTATTTCCATAAAAGTACTTTCATAAAAGTACTTCCGTAAAAGTACTTCCATAAAAGTTCTTTTATAAAAAGTACTTTCGCAAAAGTGATTTTATAAAAGTTTTTTCGTAAAAGTACTTCCATAAAAGTGCTTTCATAAAAAGTATTTCCGTAAAAAATGTTTTTATAAAAGTGCCTTCATAGAAGTATTTCCATAAAAGTGCTTTCATGTAAAAGTACTTTTATAAAAGTGCTTTCGTAAAAGTACTTTTGTAAAAATGCTTTCACAAAAGTAAACATTTATGGCAAGTTGACAACAGTTTTATAGGTAGAGTTTCCTCAAAGAATGAAATGAGCAAGATGGGACATGATTATTTTTCATGCTGCAAGCTAGTCAATTTTTGTGCTATGGGGCTGATTTTTCATTCTAAAAAGAATGTGGCATGGGCAAGAATTTTATAACCAAACACTCTAATGTTATTCATTATTGCCCATTCTTGCCTAGAATGAGCAAGAATTAAGAAAATGAGGCCTAAGACAATGAACCAAACATGGCCTAAATTTTCCTTATTAATTTCTTGGGTCCAAACTCCAAAGCCTGGCTTGGGCTTATATTTTAGCCTCAGGTCTGGGCCTGGGGCCTGGGCGGCTGGGCCTGAGCTATAACCTTTATCATCACCCTCTTATTTACCAAATCTGCTATTCAAATACCTAGCTCTCCTTGGGATGTTGGACTAGTCGCTTCATTCTATTTCATGTAGGCCATCTTACCCCTCCCATTTCTCTCTCCCCATAGAAACCTCTTTGTAGTTTATCCATCTTCTTTAACGCCCCATAGTCGAATTGAAAAACACTCATGAGATATTGAGGGATTACTTAATATCAACCTTAATTGGATAGAAGTCCCTTGTACAAGTAGTCATTTCTAGCTGTTAACAAGGAAGTATAATGAGGTGTTCCACCAGGGGTTTCATTTCTAGTTGTAGGTCAGTAGGTGTCCCCAAACCACTTTTTCTCTCAGATCTGAGTCAAAGGGTCAATGGTCTAGTCATCCAATTCAACATGTCAACCATGATATTGACAACCCATTGAATTGAATGGGTCAAATGGGTCAATGGTTCAAATATCGAGATTGAGATTGTGGACTCAGTCCAACTTTCTCTTTTTTTTTTCTAATATAAATATATAGTGCATGAAAGGTTTACCCACTTAGAAAGAAGGGTATTTTTCAAACAGAGATGACCTTCACTAATGGTTAAAATATAGGCTAGACCGTCAGAGAACAAGTTTTGCCTGTTCCCCTTTTGAAGCCACATAGAAACAAAATGAAAGTACAAACCAAACTGGGGCCACTGTTTGATAATTGCTCAAATAGATGTTAAAAAAATTCCTAATTTAAAAATGGCATAAAACCAAGAGCACCATATATTTTGATATATGATAAAAAATTTAGGCGTAAAATATCACTCCAATTCATATATGCTTCTATGAGGGCTAGTTAAGCTGCTTTGAAGAAGCTACTGAAAGAGGCGCTCATTTCAGCTGAGAGGGCTTTCACATTTTGGCTTTTGGCTTTGGAAAGAACTCCTTAGCCACGGAAATTGAGAAAATCTCCGAGGGAGATATTTCCGGTGCATAGCTGTAATTAGTGGTGGGAGGGATGTAGCTCTTTGGAAAGTAGTGCCTAACCAAAAAAACCTACAAATAATGTTTGGTAAAAAGAGTTAAAAAACATAAAATGAACAGCCATATTTAATAAACAAACAACTACTTAGGTGACTCTTCGCACAAGCCCTTTCCACTTGCAGTAGTTTATTCAAAGCACCAGCCATATTTAATCAACAATTAAGCGACTGTACTGTGACCAAAGTTTGGCTCTCCAAAATTTGAAGAAATTGTTCATCGGGGCTTTGTGAGTGGATCCCACTTGGGAAAGTCAAAAACCGCAGTGAAAGCTCTCCCAAACAAATTTTAACTCCTAGAGGGGCCCTAATCAAACTCCAACCTTTATAACCGTGAATAATAAATCAATAATGTCCAACGCCCCCCCCCCCCCCCAACCAACAAAATGTCTGTGTTGCCACTTGTCGGCGTTCACGTAGCCTCGTGGTGATGAGCTAACAGTTCCAACGGTACTTTCACTTCACATGGTTTCTTCTATTTCCTATATATAATATAACTACTTTCATGAGTACAAGAACGAAGAAGTTATCAATTTTTTTAAGGAAAAAAAGGAGGAAGAACTACAGCAATCACCAAATCATTGTTCAAATTAATAAATCTGAATAATAGAATCAAAGAAGAAAACGAAGTCCTCCAATGGGGTTCACGGAAATCCAAAGTAAAAGCAATCTCCACATTCCCGTCCATGCTATCTTGCTCGCCGCCCCACTTCCATCACTCTCTGCTACTCTTGTTTCATTCGAATTATATATGGTATCAGAAGAAGAAACATAGAAGAAGAAGAAGAAACATAGAATTTACAATTAAGCAGTTGATTAAGAGAGAGAGAGATCTATACCTTGGGGAGATGGAGGTGGAACTGATGGAGATGAGGCAGAAGATGCAGCAACTGAAAATGAAAAGTAAATTAATAAATCAGCTAATAGAGTACTAGAACACCTAATTCCAAGTCGAACGGGCTGATCTTCATTATGAGTTAATTCGTCTCTACTCTTTACTGCTGATGAAGAGCTTTCCAAGTGCCCAGAACTAACAACACATCCATGACCACATACACAAATTAAATCTAAAATATGGATTAATTAAAGAAAGGACGATGGCAGCAGAGGAGCAGAGAGTTAAAGAAACAGTCAAGTTACCGTTGCTGCAGCCAGTAAGTTTAGTCTTAACTCCACAGGACTTGGGTAGCTCAAGGGCTTGTGTGACGTTGATGCCAAGAGATTGTGGGAGGCCGCTTTTATAGAAGTTGCAGAGACAAACAAATTGGTTCCTTATGGTTTCTTGAACAGCGTTGCAGCATGACTCGGGCGGAGTACTGGTTGAGTTTAAGTATTTGGCGCATGCGAGCAAAGGCGCTGCACACTCTGGATTCTGCTCCTCTGCCTGCTGATCACTTCCTCCCCCCACCAACGACAACCAAGTTGCTAGCACCACCAAAACCAATGCACCAACATCGCTCTTCTTAAAACGACCCATCATCTCTCTCTCTCTACTCGATTCTAGCTCCTAGCTATTCTCTCATTTATAATGGATTTCTAACCGTCTTCTAACAAGCAATTATAGTTTCTAACTTTCTAGACTTCCAACACAGCTCACAGCTGCATCTACCTGTTTTCCGTGAATGTTACAGCCTTTATATCGTTTCATATCTATCTACCTATATATCTATGGATCCAATCCATTATTAAGAGTACCAATCATTCAAATTTTAATTACTCCACTTCTCATGTTTAAAATTTTTCTTTATTTGTACGTCTTTCAATAAAAAAATTAAAAATTAATAATAAAATAGCTATCCTTAGTTTCTCTTAATTTCATTTTAAGGAAGGTTTTAAAAACCAATTCAAAACCGTAATCGTTCTTGCCACTGGTTTTTGGGTCGATGGTTCGACTATCCAATTCAAACAGATGACCTATTCCAACTTAAAAAACAATAAAAAATGGCCTAAACCCATTGAATGGGTCAAACGGGTTCAACTGCCCATGTCAACGGGTGATTAACTAAATCAACGGTTTTTGGCCAAAGACAAGGTTAAGGATGAAACAAAACCAGTTGATTGGACGATTTCCAAGCCAAAAGGTCCAACTTTTCGGATCAACAACAGTTCAAAAACACTAATTTTAAGAAAGATGGCATATATCTTTTATAATAGCATTATACATGACTAAACCAAGGGTACTTGTAGAACAACCCAAGTGGGTTGAGTTAGCCAACAAGGCCAACCTTAAAATCTAGACCTCGGCCAAGGCTCAGTCTGACCTCAAGGTTAAATCACAATCATAATCTATGTTAGACCTAGCACATGACTCGGATTGGGATCAAACCTAGGTGAGCTTGGTAGGCTGGCCAAGTTGAAAACTGATAAAGACAAAGGGACAAATGGGATGCTTGAGCTTATAGACCCATTTGGAACCAATGAGATGCTTCCCAAGAGGAAGGTCAACAATGGACCAAGTCTTGTTTCGCTCTAGTGCTTTAATTTCTTCTTGCATGGCCTAACGCCAATTGGAATCTCGAGAAGCCTGAGTATATGATGTGGACTTTGTGATGGCAATAGTCTTTGAGCCATCAATGTGGGGCTGATGTGTAGGACCATGGCAAACATAATCACGAAAGTAGCTTGGTGGCTTTTGATTTCGAGGGTGCTTGGTTGATGGGGCTGGTGAGTTTCCAGTGTTTGGCCCATTAGAAGACTCACTAGGAGTGAATTCAGTCTCATTTTATGTTGGCTCAAGGATAGAGTGAGAATTAGAATTAGACCTATTGTGGTGTTCAATGGGTGCAATGATGTCATCTTCAAGTTGTGGAAGAGGTATTACAACATTCGGAAGACCATGACTTTGAAATGTTTTGGTAATATCAGCCAACATAAAGAAAAGTGGTTTCGTAGAAAGTTACATTTCGGGAGGTGAAGTTACGCCCTATGGATAAGTTATAAACCCGATATCCTTTTTAACCATATGGGTAGTAGCCAACAAACAAGCATCAGACAGCTCTAGGGGCAAACTTGTCACCAGAAAGGGGTTGTTCTAATGCATAGCATATGCAACCAAATGTTCGAAAGTGATCGTAGGTTGGTGGCTTACCAAAAAGTAATTCAAATGAGGTTTTGCCATGTAGGGGTGCAGACAATAGATGATTGATGATGTTGGCAGCTGTTAGCACACATTCACCCCAAAATGAGTTGGGTAAAGAAGCATGGAATCAAAGGGCCCATACTACCTCCAAAAGGTTGTGGTGCTTTCTTTCAACAATGCCATTTTGTTAAGGGGAATCAATACAAGAGTGGTGATGGATGATCCCATGTGTAGAAAAAATTGTAGAATAGGTCCAAAGAAAAATTCTTTCCCATTATTCGATCTAACCATCTTGATTTTTTGATCAAATTGTGTAAGAATCATGTTGTAAAATGATACAAGTAGTTGATAGGTTTTAGACTTTTGTTTCATAAGAAATAACCAGGTACAACAGCTGTAGTCATCAACAGTTGTGAGAAAAAATTTGGCACCGGATAAGGAAGGTGTGTGTGTGATATGTTCCCCATATGTCGTAGTGTATGAGATCAAATGGTGCTGGTGCTCGTGTGGAGCTTATTGGAAATGGGATACGTGCATGTTTAGCTTGTTCACAAGCATCACATGCACCCTCTACTTGTGAAGGAAAGCATCCATCAAAACAAAGAGAAAGTTGTTGAACAAAGGGATGTCCAAGGCAGTTGTGCCATGTCTGGTACTCTTTATTCATGTATGTAGAAAAGGCAGTGGAGGAAGGAGAATGCAGGTGAGGTAGCTATAGATGATAGATGTCATTCCGCAATTCTCCTTGGCTAATCAAATTGTGAGAGACTGGGTCCTGTATTGTGCAATGCTTGGAGGAAAACAGTATGGTATAATACTACAATGCAATTGAGATATTAATTTGTTGATTGACAATAAATTGTGTTTAAATTGGGGAACATAAAGGACATTTGCGATGGTTAGATTGGGCTGCAAGAGAATTGACCCTCTGCGAGTGGCCTTCAAGGTGGAACTATCGGGTAAGCAAATTAAGGGTTGCATAGTTAAAGTTTCAAGATGCAGTAGTAGATCCTTATTGGGGCCATATGATGGGATGCTCTACTATCTAAGATCCAAGTACTTGAGTGATCAATGGAACAAGGAGTCTTACTAGCCATATTTGCAACATCAGATGTATTGGTAGAATTGTTGGTAAGAATCCTTAGTAGTTGAGTGTATTGCTCATGTAGGAGATTTGGGATTAATGAGTCCGTGAGAGGATCAGATTGTACACAATTTGTTGTGGTCTAGAAATGGCTATTCTTGGGTTTGTTAGATGCTTTGCCTTTTTCCCATCCCTCCAGATAGCCATTCAATTCATAGCAACGTTCCTTTGTGTGACCTTGCTTTTTGCAATGATCACATTTATATTTTAACTTGAAGTTGCCACAATTACCTGGACGTTGTGCAAAAGTTTGAAAGGCATGCAAAAGCATTAGGGGTCATGTTTCCTTTCTAAGAAAGAACAGCTTGTGTTTCTCTTCTTGTACCAACAAGGTGTAGGCACGATTGACACTAGGCAGAGGATCAGAAGCAAGAATACCCGATCGGATGCTGTTGAAGGTGTCATTGAGGCCCACTAAGAACTGGTTGAGCCTTTCTCTTTCACGATCTGCAATCATCTCCTTAGACGCGTCGCGGGTGCAGGCAAGTATTGGTGTGAGAGTTATTGTATCTTCTCGTAAAGTATGCAGCTATTGTATCTTCTCCTTGGTGCAAGAATGAGAGATTTATTTTGAGTTCATAGATTTGTGGAGCATTGCTCTGTGCGAATCATTCTTGAAGATTGGACCAAATTTCCCTTCCGAGCTCAGTGTATGCAACACTCTAATGCAACTCACGGGAAAGAGAGTTAAAGATCCAAGAAATGACCATGGATTTGCACTTGGACCATGATCTTTCCTCTGTCGAACCAAATTCAGGTCTCTAAAGACTGTCGTCAACGAAACCATACTTATTCTTTGCCTTCAAAGCGTTCTTCATGGCTCGCTGCCATGTTGCATAGTTATCTCCTGTCAGAGGACAAGAGACCAGAATCGCCCCTGGATTGTCCAAGGGTTGTAAGTAGCATGGTGAGATTGGATCCAGATGATCACTCATATTTTGAACAAGATTGACTGAAGTTGTAGAATTCGTCGGAGTATAAAGCCGGAACACAGATAGGGGCAGCGGAGGCAGAGTCGATTGTTATCGCTCTGATACCATGACAAAGACAAAGGGACAAACCGAAGAAGAAAGCCAGAAAATTGTCTTTCTATT
This sequence comes from Nelumbo nucifera, assembly GCF_055504915.1. Classification (NCBI taxonomy): domain Eukaryota; kingdom Viridiplantae; phylum Streptophyta; class Magnoliopsida; order Proteales; family Nelumbonaceae; genus Nelumbo; species Nelumbo nucifera. Next base: position 196,093,922 of record NC_142649.1, read on the forward strand.
CATGTTTGGTATACATGATCGGTGAAAAGCCACTTGGAAATTTGTCTTCCACGTGGACAAGATTAGTTATAGTAGATTCTTTCTTGCTAACAAAAACTAAGCAACCAAAACAACTTTCTAAAATATATAGCATTTCTTCTAATAATTCGATAAACTCATAATAGCAAAATGACACAAGGCATTAGATATTTAATTTCCGCATTAAATATGTCTAGCTAGAGGACTTTGGACTGAAAATAAAATACATATGGCATCACCATTCAGTTAATCAAAATCCAAGTACACAAAAGAAAGGCACACAAACAGGGAAGACATTCTCAAATACGATGATTCAAGTTTTACGTCCTAATTCTTAGTCTCAGATGCTCTTTATTTGCACTGGTTTAAACTTTAAATGCATGGGAGTGCAAAAAGTTTGTAAATTATAATTTATCTTTGCTTAAGACGTGACTTTGTCTTATTTGTTTGTAAGACGTAAAATGCAATGGTCCCCATTTTATATGAAAGACAACAAAAGTAGGAGGAAGGTTATTTGTTTTAGAGTGAGACAAGAGGTAAGTTGAAATACTAATGAGTGCAAAAGAGGCAAAAGTACAAATTATATGTTTGATAGGAATGCAAATCATATTACAAACAAATGGACGCAAATACTAAACTAGATATGAAACTACTTTTATGCAGTTTAGATTTACACTACAAACAAATGGAAACTAACAAGTAACGAAAAAAGCAAAAAACAAAAAAAAACAAAAGGTGAAGGAATTGAGCCAACCTGAACCTTGGATTAAGGGTGAGGGTTGAGTTCGACCTAACCTAACCTGTCGAACTTGCACCTAGGGGGTGGAGGGATGCTTCCCAATCTTGATAAAGGATTGAAGGAGGGATTAACAAATGCACCATTGTCTCCAGAATATAACCCTTATGTTCTTTCATAGCCCAACCTAGAAATGTAGAGTCCGGATCTCCTACGCATTCTTCCCTATAGAGCTTCTTGTACACCAAATCAGAGGGTGCCATGTCAGCACCCTCTCATGCTTAAATCTCACATGTGGGAGTGGGAGTAACAAATGTTTCAAACATTCTCCCATCCTATTTTTAATATATTAAAAGTCTAAAACAAATAAAAAATAGTGGTTAGGGTTTCTTCTTCCTATTTCGTTCAAATAAAAAACAAGGGTTTATAGAGCTGAATATCACTAAGCAAAAAAAAAACTGAATATCACTAATAAAAAACAAGGGTTTACAAAGCTGAATATCACTAAGCAGAAAAAACCGGTTGGTGTTTGGTTTACTTAACAACATTGAGTGAGATGTGAGAGAGAATTGTCTCAGCCAGGCGTTTGATTATCTTAACCCTTAAAGCAATGGAAATCTAGGGAAAAAAAAACAATTGAAACAGATAGCTATAGCTTATTTGAGTTTCAAATCTTGTGAAAATCGTTGGCTGTTGAATGATTCTCTACAGGGGCGAATCTGTAGGAGATCCAATGATTCTAGTTGAAGTTTGGTTGATAGTTGATATTTAACAGCAGAGTAAAAGATATGAGATAGAGTCATCTCAACTAGGTGTTCGATTCTCTAAACCCTTTATTCCTATTTTTCTTTTAGTGTTATTCAGTTCATTCGTTGGAGAATGATTTTAATGAAATAGAAAGAAGTCCTTTTAACCCCTTTTTTTAATTTATTTTAGAATTTTAATGTATTAAAAACACGGTGGGTGGATGTTTGAAACCTCTGTTATTCCAACTCGCACATGTGAGATTTAAGCATGAGAGGGTGCTAACATGGCACCCTCTGATTTAATGTACAGGAACCTCTACAGGGACAAATGTACAGGAGATCTGGACTCATAAATGTATAGGCTTGGTCTTTGGTTTTGTGTACAAGTTCAGTGGTGGGTGTCGAATCCAACAAAAATAAAAATCCTGCTCAAAATAAATACTTTTGTATATAGCGATGAACAAGGTCGTATCCACAGGGATTGGGTTGATTTATTTCCAAGAATAAAAATGGGAAGTTATTGTGAAAAGGAATTCAAATAAAATAAAGATTAAATCAATAGGAGGCAACTTCTGGTTAAAGGAATAAGTTCAGATTTGATTCATGCAATTGATCATTGATGCAAAGATAAATTCATATATTTATGAGTAAATTGGTTATAGCTATTAACAAGCTCTAATAGCCAATCTCTCCTTGATTTCTCGATAACCAAAACAAGCTCTTTGATTATTTCTCTTATTAATAGACAATCCTAAACAAGTTCTTAGGATTTAATCTACCAATAGCATTAAGAATTAGAGAGACCCAATTCTAATCAACAAACACGCAAGCTCGGTTCATTTAAATTAGATTATATATTTTCATAACATAAATCGAAAACTTGTCCATAATCAATTTATGTTATTTGCCACAAATATTAAACCTAACAAACATATACGAATTTGATTATCTAATTGGCAATAAACTATTTCACCAATTGAGCAATGGATCCTTTTTACTCAATCAATAAAATTAATCATCTCAGAAAATTACAAAAAATATATAAATACTCAAGAAATAATGAATTGATAAAATCAATTAGATCTCACAATTGTTTGTAAAATCAAAGCTTCCTTAACCTTCAACCAGAAAATAGGAGTTTAGTCGCTCTTCATGAAGAGAACGCAGTCCCAAGACAAAAAGAATGTATCCCCTAATATAGCCCTAGAGAGGCTGCTTTTTGCATCTCTTAAGAGTTCTTCCTCAAATAGAAGTCTATCCTCATTAAGAGATAACGATCACCCCAAATCTAATTTATTCTCATCCCTAAATAGGAATAAGAATTCTAATTAAAATGAGACTCTTTTCAGAAATACAGTATGAAATAAACTCTAATAATTTCCCTTTTCAAGATGTAA